>NW_027137127.1:0-173322 GCF_040869045.1 Eurosta solidaginis | reverse complement strand
GCACCCACACATCAACCCCGACATGCATATGCATGAGTGCTGACAAAAAGCACACATACACGTGCATGTACATGCATGCACATGCATGAGGGTGATGGTGTGGGTGGTTGTAAATTAAGTCGAGTATCGATTTGCAGGGTTGCATTGGGGGGGTCGCAATCAGTTGCGGAAAAGTTAGGCATCCTGCCTAAACATGCCGGCCCCCCTTGCGATACGCAACATCGTTTTCCGCCAATGACCTCCGCTGAAACGAGAAAAAATTAATGTAAGACTTACACACTAAACTTAATCTAAATGAAGAGTTCGTCGGCGACGCAAAATGGCCGGGAATCCTTTCCGACTTGCTTAGCCTGCCACCAGAGTTAAGATGAAAGAATTAGCGGTTATGAACAGTGAAGTGAATATTTCTTGCCATTGAATTATACATAATTCTTAAATAGAGAAATTCAGAATGTAACATTTGTATTGTCGATGGCCAGTAAGACTGGACGAAGAGGCCGATGTCTCCGTTCCAGAGTGGCACCATTTTTTGTTATTGTTTGGTTTTTTTTGTCGTTCCGGATGGAGAGGCCCAGGTCTCCATTCCAGATTTGCGGTTTTTTTTGTTGGTTGGACGAAGAGGCAGAGATCTCCGTTCCAGACTCGAAGGTTTTGAGGTTTTTCTGGGCTGGACGAAGAGGCCGAGGTCTCCGTTCCAGCGTATAACGTGTTGTGTCGCTCTCAGGGCGCCTGTGGCATTTTATGGATGTGCCAGGGCGAGTGGCCGTGAGGTTGGTTGGGTGATGCGCGTTTTCGCCGCAGCGCATGTATTTCGTCAGTTGTGTATGATATTATTACCCTACAAAACACCTGGTCACAAACCCTACCCACGCCCATGCAAATGTGACTACGAAGATAACCCATCCCCGTAAGATGACTAGTCAAATGACGTGGAGTGACGAGAGCGTTTTTTGCAAAGTATTTAGTGCTGTGATTTCGAGCAGCTTATGTGTTTCAACAAAAACCAGCAAGATTGCGGTGTGTGGGAGGTTGGAGCGGACGTGATTCCAAGCCACCCGCGCAAAATTACTTGTTTTCGTGATACGCGTGGTGTTTTATTAACAAACCTACGTTAAAATATATGAATAAACCGAGTTTAAAACGAATCGTAGAGGCTAACGACGGTATTGATTTAATTTTGTGCGACAGCTCATGACGAATAGCGAACATCGTAATTAAATCGGAAAGTGTACCAACTGCCGGGGCTTACATGCCGATTGGCGATGCGTTCTTCATGACGCGTTCTATCTGCACGCATCATTATTAGATTGCATGCAGCCCTGTCGTGTATTTATTGGTTAGCTGACAGCTGGTATGGTGAATTTGTGGTGTGCGAGTATATATATATATATACATATATGTATTTGCTTGCCCTTGAAAAAAAACTAGGTCACTGGGGCAGTGGCACACTAGGCGGTAGAAAACAGTTGACTTTTTCTAATTTCGGGACTTGGTCGTGTCGGGATTCTTTAATTTCGGGACTCGGATTGTTTTTGTACCGAGCCCTTATAATGACTGTTTGTGATGTTTGTTGTTGAAAAACAACAAGTCCTGCCCCCCAGCCAGAAGACCGTGCCCAAAAAACGGAAAGGGTAAAACAAACATCAAAGAAAAAATTTCTCTTGTAAAAAAAAATGTGAATTTTTTGCAAGGAAAGGTTGCTTTCCTTGTTTTGTCCTCCCCCCTTTTTGGGTTCTTTTGTTGTGTATGACTACTTGGTCTTGCAGTAGATGCCTATATTCGGCAAAAACACGTCAGTACCAATTCTGATGTTTTGCGGTTTTCGGTACTGCTTGGTGTAGTTATCGGTATCCGCCTTTTTTCTTTCTTAATATGACAGCACTAATGAGGCTGCCGTTGGTATGTTGCGGGTTGCCATCCAGTTGTTTTCCCGTAACAGGAATTTTCCAGGATACATTAATGTAGGATTGTGGTGGATAAATTACCCTCACCACATTGTTATTTGGAAAAGGATTTTCAAGCTGGTAAAACGTAAGTATGACACCTTCCTAACGGATTTTTTGATAATTTTTTCTATAATGGATTTTTTTTTCGTTTCAGATGGAACCGATGCAACTACTTCTAGTGTGTTTGGAGGCTGGGAAGAGGAGTCAATCCAGGTGGTGGCGGATGTTCAATATCCGGAGCGGCGGAGGGGCTCCTATATCTGCCACGCGCCGGACGAGTTGGTGCAGCAGGCGGTGGAGGAGGTGTTGCGACAAGTTAGGCCCTGTGTGCTCCGGGCCCTGCAGACGCCTCTGGTGGTTAAGTTACGCGGGAGCACCACCGCCTGGTACGCCAGGTTCCATAAGGCGCACGAGAACGTGTTGTGGGAGCCGCAGCCAGCACAGGGTCCAACGCCTCGGGGGGGGGTATCGATGTCGTGTGTGCCAACGGCATCTTCGGTCGTTTGGAGGCTTGATTGCCCATCTAAATGGGCATATGCAATTTTACCCGTATAGGTGTTGGAGCTGCCCCAAGCGGTATGCGTCGTCCGCAGCGCTCTCCGTGCATCGCCGTCTTCGCCACTGAAGTGGGTTTCTGTGCCACTCAGTTACGGCTGTGCAGTAATTTAATTTAATATTTGTTGAAAAAAAATAATAAGTGGATTTATTTTATACTTCATATGATTTCGGCCTGATTAATTGGGTTGGGGGGGAGGGGGGGGGGGGGGGGGGGGGTTGCTCTTGTGATGTAACCTTGTGTTGTCTTCTCTAATCTTATACAGACGCAAACAAGAAACGTACCATTGGGTGGTCGAGTTGGGTAGCATGGCAACTCTGTCGTCTCTAGTTTTCTTTTATGTATCATACATACATACATACTGGTTTGAACATTCCAGTATAGAGAATGAAGCAAAAAAAATGAATCGAAAGATTTATTTTACCGTTTTTTTGCTTCAATTCATGTGGAGTTTTACGCGTTGCTGGACAAAAAAGGTAAGTGGTAAAATATTTTTCAATAATTTTACTGAAATATATATTTCCTTAGGTTGTTTCAGATTTTTAACTCAGTTTCTTTATTTTTTTCTTTTTCAGGTGGATGGCGGTGGCAAAAAAATGGCACTAGTGGCTTCAATTCATGTGGAGTTTTACGCGTGGCTGGACAAAAAAGGTAAGTGGTAAAATATTTTTCAATAATTTTACTGAAATAAATATTTTCTTAGGCTATTTCAGATTTTTAACTCATTTTCTTTATTTTTTTTTTTTCTTTTTCAGGTGGATGGCGGTGGCAAAAAAAAAAAACTGGCAATAGTGGCCGGACCAGCAGCCGGCGCCGTAGGAGATGATTTACCAGCCACATTTTTACCAGAAGTTTCCGACATAATGCGGAGTTTCGGCGACAGCGATCACCCACGCCTGGTAAGGCGCAAATTTGCTTCCTGCAAATCACTACCAGATAAATTACAACGTTCCAAATCTGCGCCAGCAAGTACAGCTGAACGTAAGTTGCAATTCTTCATATTTGCATCTTTTAAATTGGCAACTCGTAAATTTATACCAGCCATATTGCTACTCTCCAAACAAGCACCTTTCAAATTAACACCTTCCAAGTTGGTACGTACACCAGTTGGATCTTCAAAATTGCAACCACGTAAATTGGCACCCTCCATATTAGCACAAAGCCCTTTCACAGACACCAGCTGTGAGCACTCCAAATTTGCATAGGCCAAATCAGTGCGCTCCAAACAGCAATATGTAAGATTGGCGTGCGATAAATTACATCTTTGCATGCACGCATACTTGAAATTAATATTACGAAAATCAAGCTTACGCAAGTCTGCACCAGCTAAATTTACCCCTTGGAAACGTAATTCACTAGCATGAGGGGTTTGTATTAATGCTTTAATAACATCGCGACGAGTAAGTGGCATATCGTCAATAGGTCGATTTATTTGATTAAGTTGGGGTTCTAGTTGACTAATAAGCGAATAGATACCAAAAAATTTTGCTTCTTCTAATACTCCTTCTAAACTTACATTGGCGTCGGTTGGGACTTCAAACGTAAACTCATATCTCGCGGAGCTAACTTTCTTTTCGCAAATTCTACTGCGTCCCAATGCGTCGGATTTAACTGGTTCATTTCGTTTAGATAGAAAGGACGTGCTCGAGAAATGTATTGCCAGTTGTGTTTCGAAAGGCTATGTCTTTCAAGTGGAAATGTTAGTACGCGCACGTCAACATGGCTTCAGTATTGGTGAAGTACCTATAACATTTGTGGATCGCGTGTACGGCACCTCAAAACTGGGCGGAACAGAAGTTATTCAATTTGCCAAAAATTTATTATATTTGGTTGCAATGCGTAGTAAGTAGTACAGCAACAACGCATGAACAGAAAAAATGGGTATTTTGTTCGGTGCGAGATTTAGTACGCGCGAATGTGCGTAGGGCTTTCACTTGCGATACAGTGTTACATTTGTGTGTATCTCGCTTGAGTGTTATAAAGAGTGGTGACTTGAATGATGAGAACAATTTAACGATTGTGTTTCCAAATGCAAAAGTTATTAAGCTACTAGTCGATTGTGGAATGAATGTTAACGCCAAAAATGAGGCCAAATCAACGCCACTAAATGTTGCTGTGCAACCATATAACTATTCTAATGATATTATATCGTTGCTATTGGAACATGGCGGGGACCTAGATCAACCAAATAAATCGGAATGAGCGTCCATTCACTTTGTAAGCAATCCAGCCAATACAATACCTCTAATGAATTTTATGAATCTTAAGTGTCTAGCTGCTACAGTTATAAGTAAATATAAAATTCCCTATCACCCTCAAATATCGAAATTACTTCAAGATTTTGTTAAACAACATGAACCTTGAAAATATACATACATATATTTCAATTGCCTGGGCTGGGTCATTTGGATACGAACACGTTCAGGACGTCCCAAAAAGTATACCTATCTTTACAAGACTCGACGCAAGGTTATTTGTTAGCCAAAATGGTGACTAGGTTTTGGCGTCGTCCTAGATACGACATAGATGATCCTCATGCTCCCTATCATAAACGTATGAATTCTTTCCGTTTAAGGTAAAATATGAAATTAAAAGTGGAACACCATTAGTAATGTTTCTGGTTCTGTTTTAATTCATTGTTGAGAAGCGTTTTCCTTTTTTTTTTTTTTTTTGTGATCAACAACGCATCCCATTTTCGCGAAAAAATAACCGGGAAGCTTTGCGGCAGTCCGCTACCTCCCCCCACCAGTGGTAAGGGGTAGCAGATACTGCGTAAAGTTGTAAAAATAACATTAGTCGGTTTTTTTTTTTTTTGTTAAAACCTCGTTCAAGTCTGACACTTCCCCCCACCAGTGGTAAGGGGTATCAGATACTGTTCGAGGTAAGGGAAGTATCCACCCGGTGGAATGCACTCCCGCTTTCAGCGACCTTTTGTAAGTCTGGCACTTCCCCCCACCCGTGGTAAGGGGTACTGGATACTGCTCAAGGTTAGGGAACTTTTTCCCACTTCCAAAAAAAATTTTTTTTTTTTGACTTATGTGAAATTGCGAAACGACTCCTTTCTTGATTGGGGCCTTTTTTTGAAATTCCCATTCGTAATTCAGTAAGCGGGACGAATCTAGTAGCCTAGTAGTAATGATAATGGTTTTGCAAGTGCCGATATGTTGTGGGGGAAATGATTCGGTTTCTACTGAACATTTCGTGCTTGATAAGGTCATGTTGGGTTGGTCACTCTTTCAGACATTGTTTAGAAAATGCCGCACGTTGGACTTTTATTCAAAAAATGCACTATGTTGCCAAAAAAACTCCCTCTCCGAGCATAAGTTCAAAGCATTTTTGTTAATGAAATACATTCCGGGATGAAGTGTTCTTCACTCTCACTCTAATATAGGGCGGTTTGGAGAAGAGTCCGGAATTGGGAAATTTTTGACATTGAGATAGCATGATTCGAAGATGTAGGCGACATGGGGTGAGAAGCTACTCAGCAGCCCAAGTAACTACCAAGTTCTCCAACAAACTATAATATGTATAAAATTTCTAAAACAAGGCAACAATCAGTATTTACTTTAGTGCGTCGGTAGTTTGATAATACTGGTCTGTGTTCGATTATCGTTAGCACGAACGCACATATTTATGAATGGAATGGTTTTCTTACACAAATTGTGAGCCCAGACTTTCGGTGTTGATGCTTAAACTGAAATTCACCCTAATTGGAGAAATGTTTGAAGACCTTTTGAAAGGTATTCAAGATCAATGTTCAAAACCTTTTGACAATCCGTCTAAAAAGAATTGTTGGTTATAAGGGCTTTTTGGAGGCCACTTATAACATGCTTTCTTTTAGTAAAATTTTATGAGGTTTCATTTATTTTGTTTACACAATTTGTGAACCAACATCAACGCTTTGTAAGCTTAATGTTTGTTTGGGAAAGCTTTTATTGTAGACTTCCTACATGACGTGTACGTTGTTCTTATGAATTATAACTATTGGAGTCCTGTTTGCTACGCCCGCTTCGGTGCTGTTGGCCTCGTGCATTTGACCGAGTGCTGATGCAATATGTGGCAGATCCTGGCTCTGCGTTAGGGTTCTGGTGTCCTTGCTCTGGGGGGCGAGTGACTTTTGGGTTAAATTTTGGAAAGTGAGAAAGGTAATGGGCTGAAAGCCTTTAGGTTCTGTGGCAGATCGGTTCACCCTTCTGCGGTAGGTTGTTATGATGTCCTCGTTATGGGATAACGAGTGAATGGGATGGTCTCTGGTGTCCTCGCTCGGGGCGGGCGAGTGAATTCGGGGATTTTCTGGTGTCCTCGCTCTGGGTGAGCGAGTGAATTATGGGGTTTTCTGTTCAGGGGGCCCCCGGTTAGTCTTGTTAAAAAAAACTTAGATCGGAAAGGAAAAATGTTTTTTTTGTTTGCGAGCTTTTTGTACGCTCTCCCGCGTCTTCGTGCGTCTCGCTCCGTAGTCAGGTGTAGGAGTCCCTCCGGCAGACTCGAAACGAGACCGGAGGTAGAGAAAAAAAGAGAAGATGTAGGATCGCCCTCCGGTAGACTCGCACCATCACGAGACCGGGGGGTTGATTAGGGCATAGCCACAAGCTTAGGGATAGCGGGGCATCACGGCGCGTGGTTGAAACGCGTCTTCATGTCCCGCGCTCCCTTTCCCCATTGCCATCGCGTAGTACGTTTTAGGGTTCCCCTCCGGTAGACTCGCACCATCACGAGACCGGGGGGTTGATTATAATATATGGCTCGGGAGAAACGCAGGCTTAGGGGTAGAGAGACACGAAGACGCGGGTTCATTAATTTGCTTTCTATGCTATTACAACCGTGGGCCTCTAATTGTAGGTAGTCGGGGGAAAAGGTGTTTTGGGTTTGATTTTTTTTTTTGAAGGGAGGGGTATGGAGGAACGGAGGGATTGTTAGGAGGAGCACTTAGCCTTCTCGCAATCCGTCTCTTCCGTTGGAAGAAGGATCAGTTTGACCAAAGGTCGTCTGACTTGACCCTTCTCGGTTTTGAGGTCGACTACGCGTACTCGGTCATCTTCGCCGGGGTGTACGTCGACAACTCGACCTAACCTCCATTCGTTGGGAGATAAGTGGTCCTCTTTGAGGACAGCGAGATCTCCCACTTTTATATTTTGTTTGGGATGCTTCCACTTCACTCTTTTTTGAAGTTCGGATAGATATTCGGTTTTCCATCGCTTGCAGAAAGTGTGATGGAGGGCTTTGAGTTTCTGCCACCGATTGATCATCGAGGCAGGGCTCT
This sequence comes from Eurosta solidaginis, assembly GCF_040869045.1. Lineage (NCBI taxonomy): Eukaryota > Metazoa > Arthropoda > Insecta > Diptera > Tephritidae > Eurosta > Eurosta solidaginis. The sequence goes on along the minus strand of NW_027137127.1, from coordinate 165,560 downwards.
CACTAGCATCCGGCTCTGGCGGAGCCAGTAGATGGCCGCCAGTGAGGAAATGACCTGGAGTAAGCGGCTCAAGGTCCGTTGGGTCATTGGATGCCGGGCTGAGGGGCCGCGAGTTCAGGCATGCCTCGATGCGGCACAAGAGTGTATGGAATTCCTCGAATGTAAATTTGTGTGGTGAGGCTATCTTTTTGAAGTGGCTTTTGAAGCTTTTCCCTCCAGCCTCCCACAGCCCTCCCATGTGGGGAGCGCCCGCAGGGATGAAATGCCAAGTGAGTGACTGGTGGCTGTACTTCGAGACAGCATTGTCTCGGGCTTGTGCCATGAAAGTTTTGAATTCCGATCGTAGGGATCGTGAAGCTCCGACAAAGTTTGTACCGTTGTCGGAGTAGACGTTTTTGGGACATCCGCGCCTAGATATAAAACGGGCAAAAGCCGCAAGAAATGATGGGGTGCTGAGGTCAGTAGTGGCCTCCAGATGAATCGCTCGTGTGGAAAAACACACGAAAAGGCAGACATAGCCTTTGGATAGTCGACACCCTCTGCCGCGGTAACTTTTAATGTCGAAGGGTCCGGCAAAGTCGACTCCAGTATTCGTGAATGCACGGCTGAATGTCGTGCGTTCGCGAGGGAGAATACCCATAAGTTGGGTCTGAGCACGCTTTCGGTGTACAGTGCAAACTTTGCAATTGTGAATTGTAGCCCTAATCATGGTTTTGATGTTAGGTATCCAGTATTGGGTGCGTATCAGACGCAACATGAGTTGGTTCTCCCCATGCAAACTTTGTTGATGAAACATTAGGACTGTAAGACGGGATAACCTGCAGTTGTATGGGAGGAGGATTGGGTGGCGTTCATTAAAAGCTAAGTCCTTTGACGCCCCGAGTCGCCCTCCTACCCGAATGATGCCATGTTGGTCTAGATAGGGATTAAGTGAGAGTATTGCACTTTTCCCTGCAATTGGTTTTCCGGCCTTTAGATAATTATATTCGGAACTATAATGTTGTTTCTGATAGATTTTAATTAAAAGTCGTGTAGTGGCCTTAATTTCATCAGGGGAGATTAGGTGCGACATGACCTGGAATGAATTTTTTGTTTCGGGGTGGGTTCTTCGGTAGAACCTCATAACGTGTGATAAGACCCGTAGAGCCCTAGGTAGGTCGGAAAAGCGTTGAAGGATATCGGTAGGATTGACGGTTGTTGTTGCGCAGGTCTTTGCCCTCTTTTCCTCTACGGAGGTGATGTAGTCACTTTCTTGTGCTGGCCATTGGGAAGTGTCTTCTTGCAGCCAAGAAGGTCCCTGCCACCACAACGAATTGTTGACCAATTCAGACGCAGGTAATCCTCTGCTGCCTAAATCTGCTGGGTTGGACTCTGAGTTCACGTGCAGCCAGTCCCTATGTCCGACCATGTCGATGATCTTGGTGATCCGATGTGCGACGAAGGTTGACCAGGAACAGGGCGGTTTCCTTATCCATGCGAGGACGATCGTTGAATCCGTCCACAGGTGCACTTTCACTGGTCCCAACTTGAGATTCCTGAGAATTGATTCGGTGATTTCCGCTAACAGCACGGCTCCGCAAAGCTCCAATCGTGGAAGAGAAAGAGTTTTCACTGGGGCTACTCGGGTTTTGGCTAGAAGTAGGTTTGTGCAGACATTATCATCCGTTTTGACACGCATGTAAATGACTGCTGCATAAGCCTTCTCGGATGCGTCACAAAATCCATGGATCTCGATGTCGGTTCCTGGAGAAAAGTTGACCCATCTAGGTATCCGGATTTTATCGATTTCATGGTATTGGTCGGTGAAGGTTTTCCATCGTTCCAGCGTACTGGTAGATACTGGTTCGTCCCAAGCGGTGCCTTCCAACCAAATACTCTGCATGAGTATTTTTGCCACAATGACCATTGGTGCCAGCCATCCTAAGGGATCGAAAAGTTTGGCTATTGCTGATAGTATCGCTCTCTTCGTAATGTTTTCCGGATTGTCCAGCGTCCCTGCTTGAAAATAAAATAAATCGGATAGGGCATTCCATCGAATGCCTAACGCTTTCACTGAACTGGTATCTTCGAATGCCAGGAAGTTTTCATTGAGTAGGTCTGCTTTGGGGATGTCCCTTAGAATGTCCTCTGAATTGGATGTCCATTTGCGAAGTGGAAAGCCCGCTGAGTGTAGGACTTGACGAATTTCATCTCTGGCTTTAATAGTCGAGGTGATCGTATGTCCACCCGCTAACACATCATCTACATACATGTATTCTCGCAGTATGCTAGCCGCTGTAGGGTGCGAGTTTGAGACGTCGTCTGCTAGTTGTAGGAGCGTTCTTATCGCGAGATATGGAGCGCAATTCACTCCGAAGGTAACCGTCTTTAATTCGTAAAGACTAATAGGGTCATTCGGGGAAGTGCGATGCACAATACGTTGAAATTTGGTGTGATTTTCGTTCACCCAAATTTGTCGATACATCTTTTCGATGTCGCTATTGAATACGAAGCGGTATAGTCTCCATCGTAAGATAAGTATGGGTAGATCGGCTTGTAGAACTGGGCCTGGGAGGAGAATATCGTTTAAGCTATTGCCGTTGGCCGTAGGGCTCGAGGCGTTAAATACTACGCGTACCTTGGTGGTTGTACTTTCTGCTTTTACAACGGCGTGGTGGGGCAGGAAATAATTATCCGAATCGTCGGATGGAATATTCTTTTCAATTTTTCTCATATGTCCGAGCGTTTCATATTCTGACAACACTCGAACATATTCTTTTCCTAAATCTGGGTTTTTTATTAGCCGCCCCTCATTCCGGAAGAATTGAGAGCATGCACGCTTCAGGGATGGTCCTAAGTTAATATTGTTAGGGTAATCCTGCCGGAATGGTAGTGACACGGTGTACCTTCCATTCTCACTTCGCTGCGTTGTTTCTTTAAATATTTGTTCACAGTACCTTTCATCCTCATTTAATATTTTATTTTTGGGTACATTTTCTACCTCCCAGAAAGCTTTGAGTTGATTGTCTAACGCAACCTCGTTGTAAAAAGACATAATGCTCTTCGTTGGATTCGGTGATTCGATACGACCGGTTAGTATCCAACCGAACACTGTCTCTTGGGCTAAGAGTGTGTTTAGCACATTCTTCTTTATACCGCTCATTATAATGTGGGGATATATGTCTCCGCCAAGTATGAGGTCTACGTCTTCGTTGACGTAGAACCTCTTGTCTGCCAAAATCAAGTCTGGGAATGCCTGCATAGTCATTGCGTTGATATGGCAGGATGGAAGATTCCCAGTGAGTTTCGTTAGAACTAGTACGGGTGTAGTCAGGCTGAAGCAGGGATCCACTGGTGAACGTAGTTCGATGTTGGATGCTTCTTTCACCTGAGCTGACACCGCATTTGTGATGCCTGAAACATGGGCATGCATTTTCCTCGCTGGCAAATTGATTCTGCGTTTCAGTCTTTCAGTTATAAAGGAACATTCAGACCCAGAATCAATTAATGCCCGCGCGGAGAAGTCGGTACCATTATGGTGAATGTGTACGCGAGCAGTTCCTAATAGCACGCCTGTGCTGGAATTGGCATGGCAGGATTTGACATTCTGATTCACAGAGGAAGGTGGCTGTCCCGATTCCTGTCTTTTCCTTGCCTGTGCCGATGTTGATGGGGCATTATCCGCATCTTTGAAGGGATTTCGTACCGCCGGTTGCTGAAGTGTGTCCGCATGCAGGAGCGTGTGGTGACGAGAGTGGCATTTGGAACAGTTGTATGAACTGGTGCACCTCGTCACTGTGTGTCCTGGGGATAAACAATTCAGGCAGCCATTTGTGGATTTGACGAATTTAATCCTTTCTACTGTGTTTAAATCGCAAAAACGTGAACAGTTGCGTAATCTGTGCTCCGTAGATTTGCACATTTTACATATTGATTTTGTTGTTTGCTTGGTTACTTTGGTTTGAAAAGCACCAAGTCTTTTTGTAGGGTTTTCCGTCGACTGGCGCGACGTGTTTGATTTTTGCACTTTAGAAGTGGCATTCCCTGTAAAACCAGACACGGTTTCAAGTGTCTGGAAACGATTTGACAAGAATTTGTCCATATCCTCCCACTTGGATATGTCCGTCTTGTGGTCAATGCTCTGCTCCCATAGAGCCAGCGTATTCTCAGGTAATTTCGTCGAACATAAATAGGTAATAATCGCATCCCAATTTGAAACATCGATCTGATGTGTTTTTAAAGATGCCAAGCAATTATTTATGTCGCGCTGTAAGGTTTTGATAGAGCTGCCGCACTCGCTATCTATCTTTTTTAGATTAAACAAAATTTGTAGTTGTGAGTTTACGAGAATCCGCTTATTCTCGTATCTCTCACATAGGTTTTTCCAGGCTGTTTCGAAGCCTTCATTTGTCAAGGGACATTTCTTGACGATGTCCTTTGCCTCACCTTGAGTTTTCTGATTGAGGTGGAACAACTTTTCTACCGGGCTTAGGCGACTGTTGTTTTTGTATATGGCCGTGAACAGGTCACGAAACGTAGGCCAAGATAGGTAGTCGCCCTTGAACACCTCAGTATCACAAGCTGGCAGGCGGATACTATGTTCGCGCGCACGTTCTCCCTCAGGTTTGACTGCCCTATCTTTTTCCTCCTTCAGTTTAGTTTGAATTTCAGCCATGTTCGACATGCATCTCAGGAATACGGCATATGCCGCTTTATGCTTGATCTTGACCGCTGCAATTTTCTTAGCATCGAGCGTGTCAGAGTCAAGCAATTCCTCGAGGGCGGTCTCGGCTTTTTCCCACTTAGCTTGCAACTCTTTTTGCTGTATTGCAAGAGTGTGCACAGTGTGCAGAGCCGCATTGATGTCATTAAAATCGGCCTCGAATTCGATTATTCGATCGGCCAATCTAATGTAGGAGTCCATGTTCATGGTTGAAAAGTGGAGAGCGAATTAACCAAGGGATATAAACTTGAAAAACCTGAGCGAAACACCCAACCAACAACTATTAAAATTACGCAGAATTGATTATTACTTTTAATTTGTTTATTTTTGTCTGACTTTGCAGATTATTGTGCCGTAAAACAGGGAGCAGGGGGAAGCAACACCAATGTGTTTTGTGTAAATAAAGGGGGCCACTCGCCACTTCCAAGTTAAATTGTATTGTATACTAAGTGCGCGCGTTGATATAGACTCGACGAAAAGTGTGAAACCGTGAAATAGATCTTATGCAACAAAGAACAAAAAACTGTGTAACAAGATTGATTAAGGAAATTAGTGAAAATAATAGTGACGCAAAAGAAATTAAATTTTGCCGCAGTCAAATGGCGTGAAATTTTTGTGAGAGTGAGGTTATGTGCACCTCTTCCCTGTGCTGTGTCTGGAGAGCCTTACCGCTGGTGGGGGGACAGACCAGATAGTCACAAGGAATCTTAACCGACGTTAATGCAACGCGTTTGCACTTATTTTCTTTTTTGGCACTACACAGTTTTTTCACACTTTTCGCGGTTAACTACAATCACGTATGGCACTTTAAATGATTTTTCGCACTTTTTATTTATTGTTTTTAACCAACCAAAAAAAATGTGGCAAGAAATATTGCACTTACTCTGGCTTTTTTGGTGATTTGTATGTTCTGGTGGTGATGTGGCAAGATGAATTGTGGTGTTGCTGATGGCTTAATCTGGCTGTCGCTTGCTCAGTGTTTTGCACGCTGGTATTAAATAATATACTATCGAAATTTTGTGGTATAGCTGTTGGCTGTGGCAAAATTCTCCGGATAGCTTTTTATGGCAATTTCTGTAATTTTGGTGGGGACAGCTATGATCTTATGATGTGGACTGTATATAGGTACTGTATTCCAAATTCCTGGTGAGATAGGACCAAATGTTCGGCCGGGGTGCGTATGCTCCTGAGTCGTAGGTGGGCGCACCGGGGTCGATCTCAGTGGGAAATAGGTGTATGGAATAGAAAATAAGCAAATAGACGAGATTTCTCGTTATAATATATGTGGTTTATTGTATAACTATATGAATTAGTTGGTTACAATATTACCTGAATTTATTGTGATCAGAACGGCAGAGATCGTTGGCGGCAGATGCGTGCTGGTTGGCTGTTGAAATCAAAGAGGCCGGTTGTATAGCAAGCTACAACCGTTGACCCGCAAAATCCTCCGTTTTGGAGGGGAAAGGCACCCACACATCAACCCCGACATGCATATGCATGAGTGCTGACAAAAAGCACACATACACGTGCATGTACATGCATGCACATGCATGAGGGTGATGGTGTGGGTGGTTGTAAATTAAGTCGAGTATCGATTTGCAGGGTTGCATTGGGGGGGTCGCAATCAGTTGCGGAAAAGTTAGGCATCCTGCCTAAACATTGCGTTTTTTTTTTTAATTTGCTTACCGGGCTAAAGGTTAGCATGTTTAAAATACGTAAGTCGTTTTGTTCAACAAATTTGAGTAGATAACTCAGCAGTTGTTTGCATGAGAGCGACAATTTTTGAGATAGTTATTAAAATTGTTTAAAGGTTGTCAAACGTTGTTTCTCGTTGTATATCCTTTAATTCTAGAGTTAAATTGATAAATAACGTGTACGAATTTGTTTAACGCATTTGTTTTGGTTACTCGACGTCTCCGTTCTCGTGTAGCCTACATATTGCGTTTTTTTTTTAATTTGCTTACCGGGCTAAAGGTTAGCATGTTTAAAATACGTAAGTTGTTTTGTTCATCATATTTAAGTAGATAACTCATCAGTTGTTTGCATCAGAGCGATAATTTTTGAGATAGTTATTAAAACTGTTTAAAGGTTGTCAAACATTGTTTCTCGTTGTATATCCTTTAATTCTAGAGTTAAATTGATAAATAACGTGTACGAATTTGTTTAACGCATTTGTTTTGGTTACTCGACGTCTCCGTTCTCGTGTAGCCTACATATTGCGTTTTTTTTTAATTTGCTTACCTGGCTAAAGGTTAGCATGTTTAAAATACGTAAGTCGTTTTGTTCATCATATTTAAGTAGATAACTCATCAGTTGTTTGCATCAGAGCGATAATTTTTGAGATAGTTATTAAAACTGTTTAAAGGTTGTCAAACGTTGTTTCTCGTTGTATATCCTTTAATTCTAGAGTTAAATTGATAAATAACGTGTACGAATTTGTTTAACGCATTTGTTTTGGTTACTCGACGTCTCCGTTCTCGTGTAGCCTACATATTGCGTTTTTTTTTTAATTTGCTTACCGGGCTAAAGGTTAGCATGTTTAAAATACGTAAGTCGTTTTGTTCAACAAATTTGAGTAGATAACTCAGCAGTTGTTTGCATCAGAGCGACAATTTTTGAGATAGTTATTAAAACTGTTTAAAGGTTGTCAAACGTTGTTTCTCGTTGTATATACTTTAATTCTAGAGTTAAATTGATAAATAACGTGTACGAATTTGTTTAACGCATTTGTTTTGGTTACTCGACGTCTCCGTTCTCGTGTAGCCTACATATTGCGTTTTTTTTTTTAATTTGCTTACCTGGCTAAAGGTTAGCATGTTTAAAATACGTAAGTCGTTTTGTTCATCATATTTAAGTAGATAACTCATCAGTTGTTTGCATCAGAGCGATAATTTTTGAGATAGTTATTAAAACTGTTTAAAGGTTGTCAAACGTTGTTTCTCGTTGTATATCCTTTAATTCTAGAGTTAAATTGATAAATAACGTGTACGAATTTGTTTAACGCATTTGTTTTGGTTACTCGACGTCTCCGTTCTCGTGTAGCCTACATATTGCGTTTTTTTTTTAATTTGCTTACCGGGCTAAAGGTTAGCATGTTTAAAATACGTAAGTCGTTTTGTTCATCAAATTTAAGTATATAACTCATCAGTTGTTTGCATCAGAGCGACAATTTTTGAGATAGTTATTAAAACTGTTTAAAGGTTGTCAAACGTTGTTTCTCGTTGTATATCCTTTAATTCTAGAGTTAAATTGATAAATAACGTGTACGAATTTGTTTAACGCATTTGTTTTGGTTACTCGACGTCTCCGTTCTCGTGTAGCCTACATATTGCGTTTTTTTTTTAATTTGCTTACCGGGCTAAAGGTTAGCATGTTTAAAATACGTAAGTCGTTTTGTTCATCATATTTAAGTAGATAACTCATCAGTTGTTTGCATCAGAGCGATAATTTTTGAGATAGTTATTAAAACTGTTTAAAGGTTGTCAAACGTTGTTTCTCGTTGTATATCCTTTAATCCTAGAGTTAAATTGATAAATAACGTGTACGAATTTGTTTAACGTATTTGTTTTGGTTACTCGACGTCTCCGTTCTCGTGTAGCCTACATATTGCGTTTTTTTTTTAATTTGCTTACCGGGCTAAAGGTTAGCATGTTTAAAATACGTAAGTCGTTTTGTTCATCAAATTTAAGTAGATAACTCATCAGTTGTTTGCATCAGAGCGATAATTTTTGAGATAGTTATTAAAATTGTTTAAAGGTTGTCAAACGTTGTTTCTCGTTGTATATCCTTTAATTCTAGATTTAAATTGATAAATAACGTGTACGAATTTGTTTAACGCATTTGTTTTGGTTACTCGACGTCTCCGTTCTCGTGTAGCCTACATATTGCGTTTTTTTTTTAATTTGCTTACCGGGCTAAAGGTTAGCATGTTTAAAATACGTAAGTCGTTTTGTTCATCAAATTTAAGTAGATAACTCATCAGTTGTTTGCATCAGAGCGATAATTTTTGAGATAGTTATTAAAACTGTTTAAAGGTTGTCAAACGTTGTTTCTCGTTGTATATCCTTTAATTCTAGAGTTAAATTGATAAATAACGTGTACGAATTTGTTTAACGCATTTGTTTTGGTTACTCGACGTCTCCGTTCTCGTGTAGCCTACATATTGCGTTTTTTTTTTAATTTGCTTACCGGGCTAAAGGTTAGCATGTTTAAAATACGTAAGTCGTTTTGTTCATCAAATTTAAGTAGATAACTCATCAGTTGTTTGCATCAGAGCGACAATTTTTGAGATAGTTATTAAAACTGTTTAAAGGTTGTCAAACGTTGTTTCTCGTTGTATATCCTTTAATTCTAGAGTTAAATTGATAAATAACGTGTACGAATTTGTTTAACGCATTTGTTTTGGTTACTCGACGTCTCCGTTCTCGTGTAGCCTACATATTGCGTTTTTTTTTTAATTTGCTTACCGGGCTAAAGGTTAGCATGTTTAAAATACGTAAGTCGTTTTGTTCAACAAATTTGAGTAGATAACTCAGCAGTTGTTTGCATCAGAGCGACAATTTTTGAGATAGTTATTAAAATTGTTTAAAGGTTGTCAAACGTTGTTTCTCGTTGTATATCCTTTAATTCTAGAGTTAAATTGATAAATAACGTGTACGAATTTGTTTAACGCATTTGTTTTGGTTACTCGACGTCTCCGTTCTCGTGTAGCCTACATATTGCGTTTTTTTTTTAATTTGCTTACCTGGCTAAAGGTTAGCATGTTTAAAATACGTAAGTCGTTTTGTTCATCATATTTAAGTAGATAACTCATCAGTTGTTTGCATCAGAGCGATAATTTTTGAGATAGTTATTAAAACTGTTTAAAGGTTGTCAAACGTTGTTTCTCGTTGTATATCCTTTAATTCTAGAGTTAAATTGATAAATAACGTGTACGAATTTGTTTAACGCATTTGTTTTGGTTACTCGACGTCTCCGTTCTCGTGTAGCCTACATATTGCGTTTTTTTTTAATTTGCTTACCTGGCTAAAGGTTAGCATGTTTAAAATACGTAAGTCGTTTTGTTCATCATATTTAAGTAGATAACTCATCAGTTGTTTGCATCAGAGCGATAATTTTTGAGATAGTTATTAAAACTGTTTAAAGGTTGTCAAACGTTGTTTCTCGTTGTATATCCTTTAATTCTAGAGTTAAATTGATAAATAACGTGTACGAATTTGTTTAACGCATTTGTTTTGGTTACTCGACGTCTCCGTTCTCGTGTAGCCTACATATTGCGTTTTTTTTTTAATTTGCTTACCGGGCTAAAGGTTAGCATGTTTAAAATACGTAAGTCGTTTTGTTCAACAAATTTGAGTAGATAACTCAGCAGTTGTTTGCATGAGAGCGACAATTTTTGAGATAGTTATTAAAATTGTTTAAAGGTTGTCAAACGTTGTTTCTCGTTGTATATCCTTTAATTCTAGAGTTAAATTGATAAATAACGTGTACGAATTTGTTTAACGCATTTGTTTTGGTTACTCGACGTCTCCGTTCTCGTGTAGCCTACATATTGCGTTTTTTTTTTAATTTGCTTACCGGGCTAAAGGTTAGCATGTTTAAAATACGTAAGTCGTTTTGTTCATCATATTTAAGTAGATAACTCATCAGTTGTTTGCATCAGAGCGATAATTTTTGAGATAGTTATTAAAACTGTTTAAAGGTTGTCAAACGTTGTTTCTCGTTGTATATCCTTTAATTCTAGAGTTAAATTGATAAATAACGTGTACGAATTTGTTTAACGCATTTGTTTTGGTTACTCGACGTCTCCGTTCTCGTGTAGCCTACATATTGCGTTTTTTTTTTAATTTGCTTACCTGGCTAAAGGTTAGCATGTTTAAAATACGTAAGTCGTTTTGTTCATCATATTTAAGTAGATAACTCATCAGTTGTTTGCATCAGAGCGATAATTTTTGAGATAGTTATTAAAACTGTTTAAAGGTTGTCAAACGTTGTTTCTCGTTGTATATCCTTTAATTCTAGAGTTAAATTGATAAATAACGTGTACGAATTTGTTTAACGCATTTGTTTTGGTTACTCGACGTCTCCGTTCTCGTGTAGCCTACATATTGCGTTTTTTTTTTAATTTGCTTACCGGGCTAAAGGTTAGCATGTTTAAAATACGTAAGTCTTTTTGTTCAACAAATTTGAGTAGATAACTCAGCAGTTGTTTGCATCAGAGCGACAATTTTTGAGATAGTTATTAAAACTGTTTAAAGGTTGTCAAACGTTGTTTCTCGTTGTATATACTTTAATTCTAGAGTTAAATTGATAAATAACGTGTACGAATTTGTTTAGCGCATTTGTTTTGGTTACTCGACGTCTCCGTTCTCGTGTAGCCTACATATTGCGTTTTTTTTTTAATTTGCTTACCTGGCTAAAGGTTAGCATGTTTAAAATACGTAAGTCGTTTTGTTCATCATATTTAAGTAGATAACTCATCAGTTGTTTGCATCAGAGCGATAATTTTTGAGATAGTTATTAAAACTGTTTAAAGGTTGTCAAACGTTGTTTCTCGTTGTATATCCTTTAATTTTAGAGTTAAATTGATAAATAACGTGTACGAATTTGTTTAACGCATTTGTTTTGGTTACTCGACGTCTCCGTTCTCGTGTAGCCTACATATTGCGTTTTTTTTTTAATTTGCTTACCGGGCTAAAGGTTAGCATGTTTAAAATACGTAAGTCGTTTTGTTCATCAAATTTAAGTAGATAACTCATCAGTTGTTTGCATCAGAGCGACAATTTTTGAGATAGTTATTAAAACTGTTTAAAGGTTGTCAAACGTTGTTTCTCGTTGTATATCCTTTAATTCTAGAGTTAAATTGATAAATAACGTGTACGAATTTGTTTAACGCATTTGTTTTGGTTACTCGACGTCTCCGTTCTCGTGTAGCCTACATATTGCGTTTTTTTTTTAATTTGCTTACCGGGCTAAAGGTTAGCATGTTTAAAATACGTAAGTCGTTTTGTTCATCATATTTAAGTAGATAACTCATCAGTTGTTTGCATCAGAGCGATAATTTTTGAGATAGTTATTAAAACTGTTTAAAGGTTGTCAAACGTTGTTTCTCGTTGTATATCCTTTAATCCTAGAGTTAAATTGATAAATAACGTGTACGAATTTGTTTAACGTATTTGTTTTGGTTACTCGACGTCTCCGTTCTCGTGTAGCCTACATATTGCGTTTTTTTTTTAATTTGCTTACCGGGCTAAAGGTTAGCATGTTTAAAATACGTAAGTCGTTTTGTTCATCAAATTTAAGTAGATAACTCATCAGTTGTTTGCATCAGAGCGATAATTTTTGAGATAGTTATTAAAATTGTTTAAAGGTTGTCAAACGTTGTTTCTCGTTGTATATCCTTTAATTCTAGAGTTAAATTGATAAATAACGTGTACGAATTTGTTTAACGCATTTGTTTTGGTTACTCGACGTCTCCGTTCTCGTGTAGCCTACATATTGCGCTTTTTTTTTAATTTGCTTACCGGGCTAAAGGTTAGCATGTTTAAAATACGTAAGTCGTTTTGTTCATCAAATTTAAGTAGATAACTCATCAGTTGTTTGCATCAGAGCGATAATTTTTGAGATAGTTATTAAAATTGTTTAAAGGTTGTCAAACGTTGTTTCTCGTTGTATATCCTTTAATTCTAGAGTTAAATTGATAAATAACGTGTACGAATTTGTTTAACGCATTTGTTTTGGTTACTCGACGTCTCCGTTCTCGTGTAGCCTACATATTGCGTTTTTTTTTTTAATTTGCTTACCGGGCTAAAGGTTGGCATGCTTAAAATACGTAAGTCGTTTTGTTCATCATATTTAAGTAGATAACTCATCAGTTGTTTGCATCAGAGCGATAATTTTTGAGATAGTTATTAAAACTGTTTAAAGGTTGTCAAACGTTGTTTCTCGTTGTATATCCTTTAATTCTAGAGTTAAATTGATAAATAACGTGTACGAATTTGTTTAACGCATTTGTTTTGGTTACTCGACGTCTCCGTTCTCGTGAAGCCTACATACTGCGTTTTTTTTTTTATTTGCTTACCGGGCTAAAGGTTAGCATGTTTAAAATACGTAAGTCGTTTTGTTCATCAAATTTAAGTAGATAACTCATCAGTTGTTTGCATCAGAGCGACAATTTTTGAGATAGTTATTAAAACTGTTTAAAGGTTGTCAAACGTTGTTTCTCGTTGTATATCCTTTAATTCTAGAGTTAAATTGATAAATAACGTGTACGAATTTGTTTGACGCATTTGTTTTGGTTACTCGACGTCTCCGTTCTCGTGTAGCCTACATATTGCGTTTTTTTTTTAATTTGCTTACCGGGCTAAAGGTTAGCATGTTTAAAATACGTAAGTCGTTTTGTTCAACAAATTTGAGTAGATAACTCAGCAGTTGTTTGCATCAGAGCGACAATTTTTGAGATAGTTATTAAAATTGTTTAAAGGTTGTCAAACGTTGTTTCTCGTTGTATATCCTTTAATTCTAGAGTTAAATTGATAAATAACGTGTACGAATTTGTTTAACGCATTTGTTTTGGTTACTCGACGTCTCCGTTCTCGTGTAGCCTACATATTGCGTTTTTTTTTTTAATTTGCTTACCTGGCTAAAGGTTAGCATGTTTAAAATACGTAAGTCGTTTTGTTCATCATATTTAAGTAGATAACTCATCAGTTGTTTGCATCAGAGCGATAATTTTTGAGATAGTTATTAAAACTGTTTAAAGGTTGTCAAACGTTGTTTCTCGTTGTATATCCTTTAATTCTAGAGTTAAATTGATAAATAACGTGTACGAATTTGTTTAACGCATTTGTTTTGGTTACTCGACGTCTCCGTTCTCGTGTAGCCTACATATTGCGTTTTTTTTTTAATTTGCTTACCTGGCTAAAGGTTAGCATGTTTAAAATACGTAAGTCGTTTTGTTCATCATATTTAAGTAGATAACTCATCAGTTGTTTGCATCAGAGCGATAATTTTTGAGATAGTTATTAAAACTGTTTAAAGGTTGTCAAACGTTGTTTCTCGTTGTATAACCTTTAATTCTAGAGTTAAATTGATAAATAACGTGTACGAATTTGTTTAACGCATTTGTTTTGGTTACTCGACGTCTCCGTTCTCGTGTAGCCTACATATTGCGTTTTTTTTTTAATTTGCTTACCGGGCTAAAGGTTAGCATGTTTAAAATACGTAAGTCGTTTTGTTCAACAAATTTGAGTAGATAACTCAGCAGTTGTTTGCATGAGAGCGACAATTTTTGAGATAGTTATTAAAATTGTTTAAAGGTTGTCAAACCTTGTTTCTCGTTGTATATCCTTTAATTCTAGAGTTAAATTGATAAATAACGTGTACGAATTTGTTTAACGCATTTGTTTTGGTTACTCGACGTCTCCGTTCTCGTGTAGCCTACATATTGCGTTTTTTTTTTAATTTGCTTACCGGGCTAAAGGTTAGCATGTTTAAAATACGTAAGTCGTTTTGTTCATCATATTTAAGTAGATAACTCATCAGTTGTTTGCATCAGAGCGATAATTTTTGAGATAGTTATTAAAACTGTTTAAAGGTTGTCAAACGTTGTTTCTCGTTGTATATCCTTTAATTCTAGAGTTAAATTGATAAATAACGTGTACGAATTTGTTTAACGCATTTGTTTTGGTTACTCGACGTCTCCGTTCTCGTGTAGCCTACATATTGCGTTTTTTTTTTAATTTGCTTACCTGGCTAAAGGTTAGCATGTTTAAAATACGTAAGTCGTTTTGTTCATCATATTTAAGTAGATAACTCATCAGTTGTTTGCATCAGAGCGATAATTTTTGAGATAGTTATTAAAACTGTTTAAAGGTTGTCAAACGTTGTTTCTCGTTGTATATCCTTTAATTCTAGAGTTAAATTGATAAATAACGTGTACGAATTTGTTTAACGCATTTGTTTTGGTTACTCGACGTCTCCGTTCTCGTGTAGCCTACATATTGCGTTTTTTTTTTAATTTGCTTACCGGGCTAAAGGTTAGCATGTTTAAAATACGTAAGTCTTTTTGTTCAACAAATTTGAGTAGATAACTCAGCAGTTGTTTGCATCAGAGCGACAATTTTTGAGATAGTTATTAAAACTGTTTAAAGGTTGTCAAACGTTGTTTCTCGTTGTATATACTTTAATTCTAGAGTTAAATTGATAAATAACGTGTACGAATTTGTTTAGCGCATTTGTTTTGGTTACTCGACGTCTCCGTTCTCGTGTAGCCTACATATTGCGTTTTTTTTTTAATTTGCTTACCTGGCTAAAGGTTAGCATGTTTAAAATACGTAAGTCGTTTTGTTCATCATATTTAAGTGGATAACTCATCAGTTGTTTGCATCAGAGCGATAATTTTTGAGATAGTTATTAAAACTGTTTAAAGGTTGTCAAACGTTGTTTCTCGTTGTATATCCTTTAATTCTAGAGTTAAATTGATAAATAACGTGTACGAATTTGTTTAACGCATTTGTTTTGGTTACTCGACGTCTCCGTTCTCGTGTAGCCTACATATTGCGTTTTTTTTTTAATTTGCTTACCGGGCTAAAGGTTAGCATGTTTAAAATACGTAAGTCGTTTTGTTCATCAAATTTAAGTAGATAACTCATCAGTTGTTTGCATCAGAGCGACAATTTTTGAGATAGTTATTAAAACTGTTTAAAGGTTGTCAAACGTTGTTTCTCGTTGTATATCCTTTAATTCTAGAGTTAAATTGATAAATAACGTGTACGAATTTGTTTAACGCATTTGTTTTTGTTACTCGACGTCTCCGTTCTCGTGTAGCCTACATATTGCGTTTTTTTTTTTTAATTTGCTTACCGGGCTAAAGGTTAGCATGTTTAAAATACGTAAGTCGTTTTGTTCATCATATTTAAGTAGATAACTCATCAGTTGTTTGCATCAGAGCGATAATTTTTGAGATAGTTATTAAAACTGTTTAAAGGTTGTCAAACGTTGTTTCTCGTTGTATATCCTTTAATCCTAGAGTTAAATTGATAAATAACGTGTACGAATTTGTTTAACGTATTTGTTTTGGTTACTCGACGTCTTCGTTCTCGTGTAGCCTACATATTGCGTTTTTTTTTTAATTTGCTTACCGGGCTAAAGGTTAGCATGTTTAAAATACGTAAGTCGTTTTGTTCATCAAATTTAAGTAGATAACTCATCAGTTGTTTGCATCAGAGCGATAAGTTTTGAGATAGTTATTAAAATTGTTTAAAGGTTGTCAAACGTTGTTTCTCGTTGTATATCCTTTAATTCTAGAGTTAAATTGATAAATAACGTGTACGAATTTGTTTAACGCATTTGTTTTGGTTACTCGACGTCTCCGTTCTCGTGTAGCCTACATATTGCGTTTTTTTTTTAATTTGCTTACCGGGCTAAAGGTTAGCATGTTTAAAATACGTAAGTCGTTTTGTTCATCAAATTTAAGTAGATAACTCATCAGTTGTTTGCATCAGAGCGATAATTTTTGAGATAGTTATTAAAATTGTTTAAAGGTTGTCAAACGTTGTTTCTCGTTGTATATCCTTTAATTCTAGAGTTAAATTGATAAATAACGTGTACGAATTTGTTTAACGCATTTGTTTTGGTTACTCGACGTCTCCGTTCTCGTGTAGCCTACATATTGCGTTTTTTTTTTAATTTGCTTACCGGGCTAAAGGTTAGCATGTTTAAAATACGTAAGTCGTTTTGTTCATCAAATTTAAGTAGATAACTCATCAGTTGTTTGCATCAGAGCGACAATTTTTGAGATAGTTATTAAAACTGTTTAAAGGTTGTCAAACGTTGTTTCTCGTTGTATATCCTTTAATTCTAGAGTTAAATTGATAAATAACGTGTACGAATTTGTTTAACGCATTTGTTTTGGTTACTCGACGTCTCCGTTCTCGTGTAGCCTACATATTGCGTTTTTTTTTTTAATTTGCTTACCTGGCTAAAGGTTAGCATGTTTAAAATACGTAAGTCGTTTTGTTCATCAAATTTAAGTAGATAACTCATCAGTTGTTTGCATCAGAGCGATAATTTTTGAGATAGTTATTAAAACTGTTTAAAGGTTGTCAAACGTTGTTTCTCGTTGTATATCCTTTAATTCTAGAGTTAAATTGATAAATAACGTGTACGAATTTGTTTAACGCATTTGTTTTGGTTACTCGACGTCTCCGTTCTCGTGTAGCCTACATATTGCGTTTTTTTTTTAATTTGCTTACCTGGCTAAAGGTTAGCATGTTTAAAATACGTAAGTCGTTTTGTTCATCAAATTTAAGTAGATAACTCATCAGTTGTTTGCATCAGAGCGATAATTTTTGAGATAGTTATTAAAACTGTTTAAAGGTTGTCAAACGTTGTTTCTCGTTGTATATCCTTTAATTCTAGAGTTAAATTGATAAATAACGTGTACGAATTTGTTTAACGCATTTGTTTTGGTTACTCAACGTCTCCGTTCTCGTGTAGCCTACATATTGCGTTTTTTTTTAATTTGCTTACCGGGCTAAAGGTTAGCATGTTTAAAATACGTAAGTCGTTTTGTTCAACAAATTTGAGTAGATAACTCAGCAGTTGTTTGCATCAGAGCGACAATTTTTGAGATAGTTATTAAAATTGTTTAAAGGTTGTCAAACGTTGTTTCTCGTTGTATATCCTTTAATTCTAGAGTTAAATTGATAAATAACGTGTACGAATTTGTTTAACGCATTTGTTTTGGTTACTCGACGTCTCCGTTCTCGTGTAGCCTACATATTGCGTTTTTTTTTTAATTTGCTTACCTGGCTAAAGGTTAGCATGTTTAAAATACGTAAGTCGTTTTGTTCATCATATTTAAGTAGATAACTCATCAGTTGTTTGCATCAGAGCGATAATTTTTGAGATAGTTATTAAAACTGTTTAAAGGTTGTCAAACGTTGTTTCTCGTTGTATATCCTTTAATTCTAGAGTTAAATTGATAAATAACGTGTACGAATTTGTTTAACGCATTTGTTTTGGTTACTCGACGTCTCCGCTCTCGTGTAGCCTACATATTGCGTTTTTTTTTTAATTTGCTTACCGGGCTAAAGGTTAGCATGTTTAAAATACGTAAGTCGTTTTGTTCATCAAATTTAAGTAGATAACTCATCAGTTGTTTGCATCAGAGCGACAATTTTTGAGAAGTTATTAAAACTGTTTAAAGGTTGTCAAACGTTGTTTCTCGTTGTATATCCTTTAATTCTAGAGTTAAATTGATAAATAACGTGTACGAATTTGTTTAACGCATTTGTTTTGGTTACTCGACGTCTCCGTTCTCGTGTAGCCTACATATTGCGTTTTTTTTTTAATTTGCTTACCGGGCTAAAGGTTAGCATGTTTAAAATACGTAAGTCGTTTTGTTCAACAAATTTGAGTAGATAACTCAGCAGTTGTTTGCATCACAGCGACAATTTTTGAGATAGTTATTAAAATTGTTTAAAGGTTGTCAAACGTTGTTTCTCGTTGTATATCCTTTAATTCTAGAGTTAAATTGATAAATAACGTGTACGAATTTGTTTAACGCATTTGTTTTGGTTACTCGACGTCTCCGTTCTCGTGTAGCCTACATATTGCGTTTTTTTTTTTTAATTTGCTTACCTGGCTAAAGGTTAGCATGTTTAAAATACGTAAGTCGTTTTGTTCATCATATTTAAGTAGATAACTCATCAGTTGTTTGCATCAGAGCGATAATTTTTGAGATAGTTATTAAAACTGTTTAAAGGTTGTCAAACGTTGTTTCTCGTTGTATATCCTTTAATTCTAGAGTTAAATTGATAAATAACGTGTACGAATTTGTTTAACGCATTTGTTTTGGTTACTCGACGTCTCCGTTCTCGTGTAGCCTACATATTGCGTTTTTTTTTTAATTTGCTTACCGGGCTAAAGGTTAGCATGTTTAAAATACGTAAGTCGTTTTGTTCAACAAATTTGAGTAGATAACTCATCAGTTGTTTGCATCAGAGCGATAATTTTTGAGATAGTTATTAAAACTGTTTAAAGGTTGTCAAACGTTGTTTCTCGTTGTATATCCTTTAATTCTAGAGTTAAATTGATAAATAACGTGTACGAATTTGTTTAACGCATTTGTTTTGGTTACTCGACGTCTCCGTTCTCGTGTAGCCTACATATTGCGTTTTTTTTTAATTTGCTTACCTGGCTAAAGGTTAGCATGTTTAAAATACGTAAGTCGTTTTGTTCATCATATTTAAGTAGATAACTCATCAGTTGTTTGCATCAGAGCGATAATTTTTGAGATAGTTATTAAAACTGTTTAAAGGTTGTCAAACGTTGTTTCTCGTTGTATATCCTTTAATTCTAGAGTTAAATTGATAAATAACGTGTACGAATTTGTTTAACGCATTTGTTTTGGTTACTCGACGTCTCCGTTCTCGTGTAGCCCACATATTGCGTTTTTTTTTTAATTTGCTTACCGGGCTAAAGGTTAGCATGTTTAAAATACGTAAGTCGTTTTGTTCATCATATTTAAGTAGATAACTCATCAGTTGTTTGTATCAGAGCGATAATTTTTGAGATAGTTATTAAAACAGTTTAAAGGTTGTCAAACGTTGTTTCTCGTTGTATATCCTTTAATTCTAGAGTTAAATTGATAAATAACGTGTACGAATTTGTTTAACGCATTTGTTTTGGTTACTCGACGTCTCTGTTCTCGTGTAGCCTACATATTGCGTTTTTTTTTAATTTGCTTACCGGGCTAAAGGTTAGCATGTTTAAAATACGTAAGTCGTTTTGTTCAACAAATTTAAGTAGATAACTCATCAGTTGTTTGCATCAGAGCGATAATTTTTAAGATAGTTATTAAAACTGTTTAAAGGTTGTCAAACGTTGTTTCTCGTTGTATATCCTTTAATTCTAGAGTTAAATTGATAAATAACGTGTACGAATTTGTTTAACGCATTTGTTTTGGTTACTCGATGTCTCCGTTCTCGTGTAGCCTACATATTGCTTTTTTTTTTTAATTTGCTTACCGGGCTAAAGGTTAGCATGTTTAAAATACGTAAGTCGTTTTGTTCATCATATTTAAGTAGATAACTCATCAGTTGTTTGCATCAGAGCGATAATTTTTGAGATAGTTATTAAAATTGTTTAAAGGTTGTCAAACTTTGTTTCTCGTTGTATATCCTTTAATTCTAGAGTTAAATTGATAAATAACGTGTACGAATTTGTTTAACGCATTTGTTTTGGTTACTCGACGTCTCCGTTCTCGTGTAGCCTACATATTGCGTTTTTTTTTTAATTTGCTTACCGGGCTAAAGGTTAGCATGTTTAAAATACGTAAGTCGTTTTGTTCAACAAATTTGAGTAGATAACTCAGCAGTTGTTTGCATCAGAGCGACAATTTTTGAGATAGTTATTAAAACTGTTTAAAGGTTGTCAAACGTTGTTTCTCGTTGTATATACTTTAATTCTAGAGTTAAATTGATAAATAACGTGTACGAATTTGTTTAACGCATTCGTTTTGGTTACTCGACGTCTCCGTTCTCGTGTAGCCTACATATTGCGTTTTTTTTTTTAATTTGCTTACCTGGCTAAAGGTTAGCATGTTTAAAATACGTAAGTCGTTTTGTTCATCATATTTAAGTAGATAACTCATCAGTTGTTTGCATCAGAGCGATAATTTTTGAGATAGTTATTAAAACTGTTTAAAGGTTGTCAAACGTTGTTTCTCGTTGTATATCCTTTAATTCTAGAGTTAAATTGATAAATAACGTGTACGAATTTGTTTAACGCATTTGTTTTGGTTACTCGACGTCTCCGTTCTCGTGTAGCCTACATATTGCGTTTTTTTTTAATTTGCTTACCGGGCTAAAGGTTAGCATGTTTAAAATACGTAAGTCGTTTTGTTCAACAAATTTGAGTAGATAACTCAGCAGTTGTTTGCATCAGAGCGACAATTTTTGAGATAGTTATTAAAACTGTTTAAAGGTTGTCAAACGTTGTTTCTCGTTGTATATCCTTTAATTCTAGAGTTAAATTGATAAATAACGTGTACGAGTTTGTTTAACGCATTTGTTTTGGTTACTCGACGTCCTCCGTTCTCGTGTAGCCTACATATTGCGTTTTTTTTTTTTAATTTGCTTACCTGGCTAAAGGTTAGCATGTTTAAAATACGTAAGTCGTTTTGTTCATCATATTTAAGTAGATAACTCATCAGTTGTTTGCATCAGAGCGATAATTTTTGAGATAGTTATTAAAACTGTTTAAAGGTTATCAAACGTTGTTTCTCGTTGTATATCCTTTAATTCTAGAGTTAAATTGATAAATAACGTGTACGAATTTGTTTAACGCATTTGTTTTGGTTACTCGACGTCTCCGTTCTCGTGTAGCCTACATATTGCGTTTTTTTTTTTAATTTGCTTACCTGGCTAAAGGTTAGCATGTTTAAAATACGTAAGTCGTTTTGTTCATCATATTTAAGTAGATAACTCATCAGTTGTTTGCATCAGAGCGATCATTTTTGAGATAGTTATTAAAAACTGTTTAAAGGTTGTCAAACGTTGTTTCTCGTTGTATATCCTTTAATTCTAGAGCTAAATTGATAAATAACGTGTACGAATTTGTTTAACGCATTTGTTTTGGTTACTCGACGTCTCCGTTCTCGTGTAGCCTACATATTGCGTTTTTTTTTTTTAATTTGCTTACCTGGCTAAAGGTTAGCATGTTTAAAATACGTAAGTCGTTTTGTTCATCATATTTAAGTAGATAACTCATCAGTTGTTTGCATCAGAGCGATAATTTTTGAGATAGTTATTAAAACTGTTTAAAGGTTGTCAAACGTTGTTTCTCGTTGTATATCCTTTAATTCTAGAGTTAAATTGATAAATAACGTGTACGAATTTGTTTAACGCATTTGTTTTGGTTACACTCGACGTCTCCGTTCTCGTGTAGCCTACATATTGCGTTTTTTTTTAATTTGCTTACCGGGCTAAAGGTTAGCATGTTTAAAATACGTAAGTCGTTTTGTTCAACAAATTTGAGTAGATAACTCAGCAGTTGTTTGCATGAGAGCGACAATTTTTGAGATAGTTATTAAAATTGTTTAAAGGTTGTCAAACGTTGTTTCTCGTTGTATATCCTTTAATTCTAGAGTTAAATTGATAAATAACGTGTACGAATTTGTTTAACGCATTTGTTTTGGTTACTCGACGTCTCCGTTCTCGTGTAGCCTACATATTGCGTTTTTTTTTTTAATTTGCTTACCGGGCTAAAGGTTAGCATGTTTAAAATACGTAAGTCGTTTTGTTCATCATATTTAAGTAGATAACTCATCAGTTGTTTGCATCAGAGCGATAATTTTTGAGATAGTTATTAAAACTGTTTAAAGGTTGTCAAACGTTGTTTCTCGTTGTATATCCTTTAATTCTAGAGTTAAATTGATAAATAACGTGTACGAATTTGTTTAACGCATTTGTTTTGGTTACTCGACGTCTCCGTTCTCGTGTAGCCTACATATTGCGTTTTTTTTTTAATTTGCTTACCTGGCTAAAGGTTAGCATGTTTAAAATACGTAAGTCGTTTTGTTCATCATATTTAAGTAGATAACTCATCAGTTGTTTGCATCAGAGCGATAATTTTTGAGATAGTTATTAAAACTGTTTAAAGGTTGTCAAACGTTGTTTCTCGTTGTATATCCTTTAATTCTAGAGTTAAATTGATAAATACCGTGTACGAATTTGTTTAACGCATTTGTTTTGGTTACTCGACGTCTCCGTTCTCGTGTAGCCTACATATTGCGTTTTTTTTTTTAATTTGCTTACCGGGCTAAAGGTTAGCATGTTTAAAATACGTAAGTCGTTTTGTTCAACAAATTTGAGTAGATAACTCAGCAGTTGTTTGCATCAGAGCGACAATTTTTGAGATAGTTATTAAAACTGTTTAAAGGTTGTCAAACGTTGTTTCTCATTGTATATACTTTAATTCTAGAGTTAAATTGATAAATAACGTGTACGAATTTGTTTAACGCATTTGTTTTGGTTACTCGACGTCTCCGTTCTCGTGTAGCCTACATATTGCGTTTTTTTTTTTAATTTGCTTACCTGGCTAAAGGTTAGCATGTTTAAAATACGTAAGTCGTTTTGTTCATCATATTTAAGTAGATAACTCATCAGTTGTTTGCATCAGAGCGATAATTTTTGAGATAGTTATTAAAACTGTTTAAAGGTTGTCAAACGTTGTTTCTCGTTGTATATCCTTTAATTCTAGAGTTAAATTGATAAATAACGTGTACGAATTTGTTTAACGCATTTGTTTTGGTTACTCGACGTCTCCGTTCTCGTGTAGCCTACATATTGCGTTTTTTTTTTTAATTTGCTTACCGGGCTAAAGGTTAGCATGTTTAAAATACGTAAGTCGTTTTGTTCATCAAATTTAAGTAGATAACTCATCAGTTGTTTGCATCAGAGCGACAATTTTTGAGATAGTTATTAAAACTGTTTAAAGGTTGTCAAACGTTGTTTCTCGTTGTATATCCTTTAATTCTAGAGTTAAATTGATAAATAACGTGTACGAATTTGTTTAACGTATTTGTTTTGGTTACTCGACGTCTCCGTTCTCGTGTAGCCTACATATTGCGTTTTTTTTTTAATTTGCTTACCGGGCTAAAGGTTAGCATGTTTAAAATACGTAAGTCGTTTTGTTCATCATATTTAAGTAGATAACTCATCAGTTGTTTGCATCAGAGCGATAATTTTTGAGATAGTTATTAAAACTGTTTAAAGGTTGTCAAACGTTGTTTCTCGTTGTATATCCTTTAATCCTAGAGTTAAATTGATAAATAACGTGTACGAATTTGTTTAACGTATTTGTTTTGGTTACTCGACGTCTCCGTTCTCGTGTAGCCTACATATTGCGTTTTTTTTTTAATTTGCTTACCGGGCTAAAGGTTAGCATGTTTAAAATACGTAAGTCGTTTTGTTCATCAAATTTAAGTAGATAACTCATCAGTTGTTTGCATCAGAGCGATAATTTTTGAGATAGTTATTAAAATTGTTTAAAGGTTGTCAAGCGTTGTTTCTCGTTGTATATCCTTTAATTCTAGAGTTAAATTGATAAATAACGTGTACGAATTTGTTTAACGCATTTGTTTTGGTTACTCGACGTCTCCGTTCTCGTGTAGCCTACATATTGCGTTTTTTTTTAATTTGCTTACCGGGCTAAAGGTTAGCATGTTTAAAATACGTAAGTCGTTTTGTTCATCAAATTTAAGCAGATAACTCATCAGTTGTTTGCATCAGAGCGATAATTTTTGAGATAGTTATTAAAATTGTTTAAAGGTTGTCAAACGTTGTTTCTCGTTGTATATCCTTTAATTCTAGAGTTAAATTGATAAATAACGTGTACGAATTTGTTTAACGCATTTGTTTTGGTTACTCGAAGTCTCCGTTCTCGTGTAGCCTACATATTGCGTTTTTTTTTTAATTTGCTTACCGGGCTAAAGGTTAGCATGCTTAAAATACGTAAGTCGTTTTGTTCATCATATTTAAGTAGATAACTCATCAGTTGTTTGCATCAGAGCGATAATTTTTGAGATAGTTATTAAAACTGTTTAAAGGTTGTCAAACGTTGTTTCTCGTTGTATATCCTTTAATTCTAGAGTTAAATTGATAAATAACGTGTACGAATTTGTTTAACGCATTTGTTTTGGTTACTCGACGTCTCCGTTCTCGTGTAGCCTACATATTGCGTTTTTTTTTTAATTTGCTTACCGGGCTAAAGGTTAGCATGTTTAAAATACGTAAGTCGTTTTGTTCATCAAATTTAAGTAGATAACTCATCAGTTGTTTGCATCAGAGCGACAATTTTTGAGATAGTTATTAAAACTGTTTAAAGGTTGTCAAACGTTGTTTCTCGTTGTATATCCTTTAATTCTAGAGTTAAATTGATAAATAACGTGTACGAATTTGTTTAACGCATTTGTTTTGGTTACTCGACGTCTCCGTTCTCGTGTAGCCTACATATTGCGTTTTTTTTTTAATTTGCTTACCGGGCTAAAGGTTAGCATGTTTAAAATACGTAAGTCGTTTTGTTCAACAAATTTGAGTAGATAACTCAGCAGTTGTTTGCATCAGAGCGACAATTTTTGAGATAGTTATTAAAATTGTTTAAAGGTTGTCAAACGTTGTTTCTCGTTGTATATCCTTTAATTCTAGAGTTAAATTGATAAATAACGTGTACGAATTTGTTTAACGCATTTGTTTTGGTTACTCGACGTCTCCGTTCTCGTGTAGCCTACATATTGCGTTTTTTTTTTAATTTGCTTACCTGGCTAAAGGTTAGCATGTTTAAAATACGTAAGTCGTTTTGTTCATCATATTTAAGTAGATAACTCATCAGTTGTTTGCATCAGAGCGATAATTTTTGAGATAGTTATTAAAACTGTTTAAAGGTTGTCAAACGTTGTTTCTCGTTGTATATCCTTTAATTCTAGAGTTAAATTGATAAATAACGTGTACGAATTTGTTTAACGCATTTGTTTTGGTTACTCGACGTCTCCGTTCTCGTGTAGCCTACATATTGCGTTTTTTTTTTAATTTGCTTACCGGGCTAAAGGTTAGCATGTTTAAAATACGTAAGTCGTTTTGTTCAACAAATTTGAGTAGATAACTCAGCAGTTGTTTGCATCAGAGCGACAATTTTTGAGATAGTTATTAAAACTGTTTAAAGGTTGTCAAACGTTGTTTCTCGTTGTATATCCTTTAATTCTAGAGTTAAATTGATAAATAACGTGTACGAATTTGTTTAACGCATTTGTTTTGGTTACTCGACGTCTCCGTTCTCGTGTAGCCTACATATTGCGTTTTTTTTTTAATTTGCTTACCTGGCTAAAGGTTAGCAT
Organism: Eurosta solidaginis; assembly: GCF_040869045.1. Lineage (NCBI taxonomy): Eukaryota > Metazoa > Arthropoda > Insecta > Diptera > Tephritidae > Eurosta > Eurosta solidaginis. The sequence goes on along the minus strand of NW_027137127.1, from coordinate 139,959 downwards.
GTTTAAAATACGTAAGTCGTTTTGTTCATCATATTTAAGTAGATAACTCATCAGTTGTTTGCATCAGAGCGATAATGTTTGAGATAGTTATTAAAACTGTTTAAAGGTTGTCAAACGTTGTTTCTCGTTGTATATCCTTTAATTCTAGAGTTAAATTGATAAATAACGTGTACGAATTTGTTTAACGCATTTGTTTTGGTTACTCGACGTCTACGTTCTCGTGTAGCCTACATATTGCGTTTTTTTTTTAATTTGCTTACCTGGCTAAAGGTTAGCATGTTTAAAATACGTAAGTCGTTTTGTTCATCATATTTAAGTAGATAACTCATCAGTTGTTTGCATCAGAGCGATAATTTTTGAGATAGTTATTAAAACTGTTTAAAGGTTGTCAAACGTTGTTTCTCGTTGTATATCCTTTAATTCTAGAGTTAAATTGATAAATAACGTGTACGAATTTGTTTAACGCATTTGTTTTGGTTACTCGACGTCTCCGTTCTCGTGTAGCCTACATATTGCGTTTTTTTTTTTAATTTGCTTACCGGGCTAAAGGTTAGCATGTTTAAAATACGTAAGTCGTTTTGTTCAACAAATTTGAGTAGATAACTCAGCAGTTGTTTGCATGAGAGCGACAATTTTTGAGATAGTTATTAAAATTGTTTAAAGGTTGTCAAACGTTGTTTCTCGTTGTATATCCTTTAATTCTAGAGTTAAATTGATAAATAACGTGTACGAATTTGTTTAACGCATTTGTTTTGGTTACTCGACGTCTCCGTTCTCGTGTAGCCTACATATTGCGTTTTTTTTTTAATTTGCTTACCGGGCTAAAGGTTAGCATGTTTAAAATACGTAAGTCGTTTTGTTCATCATATTTAAGTAGATAACTCATCAGTTGTTTGCATCAGAGCGATAATTTTTGAGATAGTTATTAAAACTGTTTAAAGGTTGTCAAACGTTGTTTCTCGTTGTATATCCTTTAATTCTAGAGTTAAATTGATAAATAACGTGTACGAATTTGTTTAACGCATTTGTTTTGGTTACTCGACGTCTCCGTTCTCGTGTAGCCTACATATTGCGTTTTTTTTTTAATTTGCTTACCTGGCTAAAGGTTAGCATGTTTAAAATACGTAAGTCGTTTTGTTCATCATATTTAAGTAGATAACTCATCAGTTGTTTGCATCAGAGCGATAATTTTTGAGATAGTTATTAAAACTGTTTAAAGGTTGTCAAACGTTGTTTCTCGTTGTATATCCTTTAATTCTAGAGTTAAATTGATAAATAACGTGTACGAATTTGTTTAACGCATTTGTTTTGGTTACTCGACGTCTCCGTTCTCGTGTAGCCTACATATTGCGTTTTTTTTTTAATTTGCTTACCGGGCTAAAGGTTAGCATGTTTAAAATACGTAAGTCGTTTTGTTCAACAAATTTGAGTAGATAACTCAGCAGTTGTTTGCATCAGAGCGACAATTTTTGAGATAGTTATTAAAACTGTTTAAAGGTTGTCAAACGTTGTTTCTCGTTGTATATACTTTAATTCTAGAGTTAAATTGATAAATAACGTGTACGAATTTGTTTAACGCATTTGTTTTGGTTACTCGACGTCTCCGTTCTCGTGTAGCCTACATATTGCGTTTTTTTTTTAATTTGCTTACCTGGCTAAAGGTTAGCATGTTTAAAATACGTAAGTCGTTTTGTTCATCATATTTAAGTAGATAACTCATCAGTTGTTTGCATCAGAGCGATAATTTTTGAGATAGTTATTAAAACTGTTTAAAGGTTGTCAAACGTTGTTTCTCGTTGTATATCCTTTAATTCTAGAGTTAAATTGATAAATAACGTGTACGAATTTGTTTAACGCATTTGTTTTGGTTACTCGACGTCTCCGTTCTCGTGTAGCCTACATATTGCGTTTTTTTTTTAATTTGCTTACCGGGCTAAAGGTTAGCATGTTTAAAATACGTAAGTCGTTTTGTTCATCAAATTTAAGTAGATAACTCATCAGTTGTTTGCATCAGAGCGACAATTTTTGAGATAGTTATTAAAACTGTTTAAAGGTTGTCAAACGTTGTTTCTCGTTGTATATCCTTTAATTCTAGAGTTAAATTGATAAATAACGTGTACGAATTTGTTTAACGCATTTGTTTTGGTTACTCGACGTCTCCGTTCTCGTGTAGCCTACATATTGCGTTTTTTTTTTTAATTTGCTTACCGGGCTAAAGGTTAGCATGTTTAAAATACGTAAGTCGTTTTGTTCAACAAATTTGAGTAGATAACTCATCAGTTGTTTGCATCAGAGCGATAATTTTTGAGATAGTTATTAAAACTGTTTAAAGGTTGTCAAACGTTGTTTCTCGTTGTATATCCTTTAATTCTAGAGTTAAATTGATAAATAACGTGTACGAATTTGTTTAACGCATTTGTTTTGGTTACTCGACGTCTCCGTTCTCGTATAGCCTACATATTGCATTTTTTTTTTAATTTGCTTACCGGGCTAAAGGTTAGCATGTTTAAAATACGTAAGTCGTTTTGTTCAACAAATTTAAGTAGATAACTCATCAGTTGTTTGCATCAGAGCGATAATTTTTGAGATAGTTATTAAAACTGTTTAAAGGTTGTCAAACGTTGTTTCTCGTTGTATATACTTTAATTCTAGAGTTAAATTGATAAATAACGTGTACGAATTTTTTTAACTCATTTGTTTTGGTTACTCGACGTCTCCGTTCTCGTGTAGCCCACATATTGCGTTTTTTTTTTAATTTGCTTACCGGGCTAAAGGTTAGCATGTTTAAAATACGTAAGTCGTTTTGTTCATCAAATTTAAGTAGATAACTCATCAGTTGTTTGCATCAGAGCGATAATTTTTGAGATAGTTATTAAAACTGTTTAAAGGTTGTCAAACGTTGTTTCTCGTTGTATATCCTTTAACTCTAGAGTTAAATTGATAAATAACGTGTACGAATTTGTTTAACGCATTTGTTTTGGTTACTCGACGTCTCCGTTCTCGTGTAGCCTACATATTGCGTTTTTTTTTTAATTTGCTTACCGGGCTAAAGGTTAGCATGTTTAAAATACGTAAGTCGTTTTGTTCATCAAATTTAAGTAGATAACTCATCAGTTGTTTGCATCAGAGCGATAATTTTTGAGATAGTTATTAAAACTGTTTAAAGGTTGTCAAACGTTGTTTCTCGTTGTACATCCTTTAATTCTAGAGTTAAATTGATAAATAACATGTACGAATTTGTTTAACGCATTTGTTTTGGTTACTCGACGTCTCCGTTCTCGTGTAGCCTACATATTGCGTTTTTTTTTTAATTTGCTTACCGGGCTAAAGAATAGCATGTTTAAAATACGTAAGTCGCTTTGTTCATCAAATTTAAGTAGATAACTCATCAGTTGTTTGCATCAGAAGAAATTCCGAATTTCCGTTCTCGTGTAGCCCACATATTGCGTTTTTTTTAAATTTGCTTACCGGGCTAAAAGTTAGCATGTTTAAAATACGTAAGTCGTTTTGTTCATCATATTTAAGTAGATAACTCATCAGTTGTTTGTATCAGAGCGATAATTTTTGAGATAGTTATTAAAACAGTTTAAAGGTTGTCAAACGTTGTTTCTCGTTGTATATCCTTTAATTCTAGAGTTAAATTGATAAATAACGTGTACGAATTTGTTTAACGCATTTGTTTTGGTTACTCGACGTCTCCGTTCTCGTGTAACCTACATATTGCGTTTTTTTTTTAATTTGCTTACCGGGCTAAAGGTTAGCATGTTTAAAATACGTAAGTCGTTTTGTTCAACAAATTTGAGTAGATAACTCAGCAGTTGTTTGCATGAGAGCGACAATTTTTGAGATAGTTATTAAAATTGTTTAAAGGTTGTCAAACGTTGTTTCTCGTTGTATATCCTTTAATTCTAGAGTTAAATTGATAAATAACGTGTACAAATTTGTTTAACGCATTTGTTTTGGTTACTCGACGTCTCCGTTCTCGTGTAGCCTACATATTGCGTTTTTTTTTTAATTTGCTTACCGGGCTAAAGGTTAGCATGTTTAAAATACGTAAGTCGTTTTGTTCATCAAATTTAAGTAGATAACTCATCAGTTGTTTGCATCAGAGCGACAATTTTTGAGATAGTTATTAAAACTGTTTAAAGGTTGTCAAACGTTGTTTCTCGTTGTATATCCTTTAATTCTAGAGTTAAATTGATAAATAACGTGTACGAATTTGTTTAACGCATTTGTTTTGGTTACTCGACGTCTCCGTTCTCGTGTAGCCTACATATTGCGTTTTTTTTTAATTTGCTTACCGGGCTAAAGGTTAGCATGTTTAAAATACGTAAGTCGTTTTGTTCATCAAATTTAAGTAGATAACTCATCAGTTGTTTGCATCAGAGCGACAATTTTTGAGATAGTTATTAAAACTGTTTAAAGGTTGTCAAACGTTGTTTCTCGTTGTATATCCTTTAATTCTAGAGTTAAATTGATAAATAACGTGTACGAATTTGTTTAACGCATTTGTTTTGGTTACTCGACGTCTCCGTTCTCGTGTAGCCTACATATTGCGTTTTTTTTTTAATTTGCTTACCGGGCTAAAGGTTAGCATGTTTAAAATACGTAAGTCGTTTTGTTCAACAAATTTGAGTAGATAACTCAGCAGTTGTTTGCATCAGAGCGACAATTTTTGAGATAGTTATTAAAATTGTTTAAAGGTTGTCAAACGTTGTTTCTCGTTGTATATCCTTTAATTCTAGAGTTAAATTGATAAATAACGTGTACGAATTTGTTTAACGCATTTGTTTTGGTTACTCGACGTCTCCGTTCTCGTGTAGCCTACATATTGCGTTTTTTTTTTTAATTTGCTTACCTGGCTAAAGGTTAGCATGTTTAAAATACGTAAGTCGTTTTGTTCATCATATTTAAGTAGATAACTCATCAGTTGTTTGCATCAGAGCGATAATTTTTGAGATAGTTATTAAAACTGTTTAAAGGTTGTCAAACGTTGTTTCTCGTTGTATATCCTTTAATTCTAGAGTTAAATTGATAAATAACGTGTACGAATTTGTTTAACGCATTTGTTTTGGTTACTCGACGTCTCCGTTCTCGTGTAGCCTACATATTGCGTTTTTTTTTTAATTTGCTTACCTGGCTAAAGGTTAGCATGTTTAAAATACGTAAGTCGTTTTGTTCATCATATTTAAGTAGATAACTCATCAGTTGTTTGCATCAGAGCGATAATTTTTGAGATAGTTATTAAAATTGTTTAAAGGTTGTCAAACGTTGTTTCTCGTTGTATATCCTTTAATTCTAGAGTTAAATTGATAAATAACGTGTACGAATTTGTTTAACGCATTTGTTTTGGTTACTCGACGTCTCCGTTCTCGTGTAGCCTACATATTGCGTTTTTTTTTTAATTTGCTTACCGGGCTAAAGGTTAGCATGTTTAAAATACGTAAGTCGTTTTGTTCATCAAATTTAAGTAGATAACTCATCAGTTGTTTGCATCAGAGCGACAATTTTTGAGATAGTTATTAAAATTGTTTAAAGGTTGTCAAACGTTGTTTCTCGTTGTATATCCTTTAATTCTAGAGTTAAATTGATAAATAACGTGTACGAATTTGTTTAACGCATTTGTTTTGGTTACTCGACGTCTCCGTTCTCGTGTAGCCTACATATTGCGTTTTTTTTTTTAATTTGCTTACCTGGCTAAAGGTTAGCATGTTTAAAATACGTAAGTCGTTTTGTTCATCATATTTAAGTAGATAACTCATCAGTTGTTTGCATCAGAGCGATAATTTTTGAGATAGTTATTAAAACTGTTTAAAGGTTGTCAAACGTTGTTTCTCGTTGTATATCCTTTAATTCTAGAGTTAAATTGATAAATAACGTGTACGAATTTGTTTAACGCATTTGTTTTGGTTACTCGACGTCTCCGTTCTCGTGTAGCCTACATATTGCGTTTTTTTTTTAATTTGCTTACCGGGCTAAAGGTTAGCATGTTTAAAATACGTAAGTCGTTTTGTTCAACAAATTTGAGTAGATAACTCAGCAGTTGTTTGCATCAGAGCGACAATTTTTGAGATAGTTATTAAAACTGTTTAAAGGTTGTCAAACGTTGTTTCTCGTTGTATATCCTTTAATTCTAGAGTTAAATTGATAAATAACGTGTACGAATTTGTTTAACGCATTTGTTTTGGTTACTCGACGTCTCCGTTCTCGTGTAGCCTACATATTGCGTTTTTTTTTTAATTTGCTTACCTGGCTAAAGGTTAGCATGTTTAAAATACGTAAGTCGTTTTGTTCATCATATTTAAGTAGATAACTCATCAGTTGTTTGCATCAGAGCGATAATTTTTGAGATAGTTATTAAAACTGTTTAAAGGTTGTCAAACGTTGTTTCTCGTTGTATATCCTTTAATTCTAGAGTTAAATTGATAAATAACGTGTACGAATTTGTTTAACGCATTTGTTTTGGTTACTCGACGTCTCCGTTCTCGTGTAGCCTACATATTGCGTTTTTTTTTTAATTTGCTTACCTGGCTAAAGGTTAGCATGTTTAAAATACGTAAGTCGTTTTGTTCATCATATTTAAGTAGATAACTCTTCAGTTGTTTGCATCAGAGCGATAATTTTTGAGATAGTTATTAAAACTGTTTAAAGGTTGTCAAACGTTGTTTCTCGTTGTATATCCTTTAATTCTAGAGTTAAATTGATAAATAACGTGTACGAATTTGTTTAACGCATTTGTTTTGGTTACTCGACGTCTCCGTTCTCGTGTAGCCTACATATTGCGTTTTTTTTTTAATTTGCTTACCTGGCTAAAGGTTAGCATGTTTAAAATACGTAAGTCGTTTTGTTCATCATATTTAAGTAGATAACTCATCAGTTGTTTGCATCAGAGCGATAATTTTTGAGATAGTTATTAAAACTGTTTAAAGGTTGTCAAACGTTGTTTCTCGTTGTATATCCTTTAATTCTAGAGTTAAATTGATAAATAACGTGTACGAATTTGTTTAACGCATTTGTTTTGGTTACTCGACGTCTCCGTTCTCGTGTAGCCTACATATTGCGTTTTTTTTTTAATTTGCTTACCGGGCTAAAGGTTAGCATGTTTAAAATACGTAAGTCGTTTTGTTCAACAAATTTGAGTAGATAACTCAGCAGTTGTTTGCATGAGAGCGACAATTTTTGAGATAGTTATTAAAATTGTTTAAAGGTTGTCAAACGTTGTTTCTCGTTGTATATCCTTTAATTCTAGAGTTAAATTGATAAATAACGTGTACGTATTTGTTTAAGGCATTTGTTTTGGTTACTCGACGTCTCCGTTCTCGTGTAGCCTACATATTGCGTTTTTTTTTTAATTTGCTTACCGGGCTAAAGGTTAGCATGTTTAAAATACGTAAGTCGTTTTGTTCATCATATTTAAGTAGATAACTCATCAGTTGTTTGCATCAGAGCGATAATTTTTGAGATAGTTATTAAAACTGTTTAAAGGTTGTCAAACGTTGTTTCTCGTTGTATATCCTTTAATTCTAGAGTTAAATTGATAAATAACGTGTACGAATTTGTTTAACGCATTTGTTTTGGTTACTCGACGTCTCCGTTCTCGTGTAGCCTACATATTGCGTTTTTTTTTTAATTTGCTTACCTGGCTAAAGGTTAGCATGTTTAAAATACGTAAGTCGTTTTGTTCATCATATTTAAGTAGATAACTCATCAGTTGTTTGCATCAGAGCGATAATTTTTGAGATAGTTATTAAAACTGTTTAAAGGTTGTCAAACGTTGTTTCTCGTTGTATATCCTTTAATTCTAGAGTTAAATTGATAAATAACGTGTACGAATTTGTTTAACGCATTTGTTTTGGTTACTCGACGTCTCCGTTCTCGTGTAGCCTACATATTGCGTTTTTTTTTTAATTTGCTTACCGGGCTAAAGGTTAGCATGTTTAAAATACGTAAGTCGTTTTGTTCAACAAATTTGAGTAGATAACTCAGCAGTTGTTTGCATCAGAGCGACAATTTTTGAGATAGTTATTAAAACTGTTTAAAGGTTGTCAAACGTTGTTTCTCGTTGTATATACTTTAATTCTAGAGTTAAATTGATAAATAACGTGTACGAATTTGTTTAACGCATTTGTTTTGGTTACTCGACGTCTCCGTTCTCGTGTAGCCTACATATTGCGTTTTTTTTTAATTTGCTTACCTGGCTAAAGGTTAGCATGTTTAAAATACGTAAGTCGTTTTGTTCATCATATTTAAGTAGATAACTCATCAGTTGTTTGCATCAGAGCGATAATTTTTGAGATAGTTATTAAAACTGTTTAAAGGTTGTCAAACGTTGTTTCTCGTTGTATATCCTTTAATTCTAGAGTTAAATTGATAAATAACGTGTACGAATTTGTTTAACGCATTTGTTTTGGTTACTCGACGTCTCCGTTCTCGTGTAGCCTACATATTGCGTTTTTTTTTTAATTTGCTTACCGGGCTAAAGGTTAGCATGTTTAAAATACGTAAGTCGTTTTGTTCATCAAATTTAAGTAGATAACTCATCAGTTGTTTGCATCAGAGCGACAATTTTTGAGATAGTTATTAAAACTGTTTAAAGGTTGTCAAACGTTGTTTCTCGTTGTATATCCTTTAATTCTAGAGTTAAATTGATAAATAACGTGTACAAATTTGTTTAACGTATTTGTTTTGGTTACTCGACGTCTCCGTTCTCGTGTAGCCTACATATTGCGTTTTTTTTTTAATTTGCTTACCGGGCTAAAGGTTAGCATGTTTAAAATACGTAAGTCGTTTTGTTCATCATATTTAAGTAGATAACTCATCAGTTGTTTGCATCAGAGCGATAATTTTTGAGATAGTTATTAAAACTGTTTAAAGGTTGTCAAACGTTGTTTCTCGTTGTATATCCTTTAATCCTAGAGTTAAATTGATAAATAACGTGTACGAATTTGTTTAACGTATTTGTTTTGGTTACTCGACGTCTCCGTTCTCGTGTAGCCTACATATTGCGTTTTTTTTTTTAATTTGCTTACCGGGCTAAAGGTTAGCATGTTTAAAATACGTAAGTCGTTTTGTTCATCAAATTTAAGTAGATAACTCATCAGTTGTTTGTATCAGAGCGATAATTTTTGAGATAGTTATTAAAACTGTTTAAAGGTTGTCAAACGTTGTTTCTCGTTGTATATCCTTTAATTCTAGAGTTAAATTGATAAATAACGTGTACGAATTTGTTTAACGCATTTGTTTTGGTTACTCGACGTCTCCGTTCTCGTGTAGCCTACATATTGCGTTTTTTTTTAATTTGCTTACCGGGCTAAAGGTTAGCATGTTTAAAATACGTAAGTCGTTTTGTTCATCAAATTTAAGTAGATAACTCATCAGTTGTTTGCATCAGAGCGACAATTTTTGAGATAGTTATTAAAACTGTTTAAAGGTTGTCAAACGTTGTTTCTCGTTGTATATCCTTTAATTCTAGAGTTAAATTGATAAATAACGTGTACGAATTTGTTTAACGCATTTGTTTTGGTTACTCGACGTCTCCGTTCTCGTGTAGCCTACATATTGCGTTTTTTTTTTAATTTGCTTACCGGGCTAAAGGTTAGCATGTTTAAAATACGTAAGTCGTTTTGTTCAACAAATTTGAGTAGATAACTCAGCAGTTGTTTGCATCAGAGCGACAATTTTTGAGATAGTTATTAAAATTGTTTAAAGGTTGTCAAACGTTGTTTCTCGTTGTATATCCTTTAATTCTAGAGTTAAATTGATAAATAACGTGTACGAATTTGTTTAACGCATTTGTTTTGGTTACTCGACGTCTCCGTTCTCGTGTAGCCTACATATTGCGTTTTTTTTTTAATTTGCTTACCTGGCTAAAGGTTAGCATGTTTAAAATACGTAAGTCGTTTTGTTCATCATATTTAAGTAGATAACTCATCAGTTGTTTGCATCAGAGCGATAATTTTTGAGATAGTTATTAAAACTGTTTAAAGGTTGTCAAACGTTGTTTCTCGTTGTATATCCTTTAATTCTAGAGTTAAATTGATAAATAACGTGTACGAATTTGTTTAACGCATTTGTTTTGGTTACTCGACGTCTCCGTTCTCGTGTAGCCTACATATTGCGTTTTTTTTTTAATTTGCTTACCTGGCTAAAGGTTAGCATGTTTAAAATACGTAAGTCGTTTTGTTCATCATATTTAAGTAGATAACTCATCAGTTGTTTGCATCAGAGCGATAATTTTTGAGATAGTTATTAAAACTGTTTAAAGGTTGTCAAACGTTGTTTCTCGTTGTATATCCTTTAATTCTAGATTTAAATTGATAAATAACGTGTATGAATTTGTTTAACGCATTTGTTTTGGTTACTCGACGTCTCCGTTCTCGTGTAGCCTACATATTGCGTTTTTTTTTTAATTTGCTTACCGGGCTAAAGGTTAGCATGTTTAAAATACGTAAGTCGTTTTGTTCAACAAATTTGAGTAGATAACTCAGCAGTTGTTTGCATCAGAGCGACAATTTTTGAGATAGTTATTAAAACTGTTTAAAGGTTGTCAAACGTTGTTTCTCGTTGTATATACTTTAATTCTAGAGTTAAATTGATAAATAACGTGTACGAATTTGTTTAACGCATTTGTTTTGGTTACTCGACGTCTCCGTTCTCGTGTAGCCTACATATTGCGTTTTTTTTTTTAATTTGCTTACCTGGCTAAAGGTTAGCATGTTTAAAATACGTAAGTCGTTTTGTTCATCATATTTAAGTAGATAACTCATCAGTTGTTTGCATCAGAGCGATAATTTTTGAGATAGTTATTAAAACAGTTTAAAGGTTGTCAAACGTTGTTTCTCGTTGTATATCCTTTAATTCTAGAGTTAAATTGATAAATAACGTGTACGAATTTGTTTAACGCATTTGTTTTGGTTACTCGACGTCTCCGTTCTCGTGTAGCCTACATATTGCGTTTTTTTTTTAATTTGCTTACCGGGCTAAAGGTTAGCATGTTTAAAATACGTAAGTCGTTTTGTTCATCAAATTTAAGTAGATAACTCATCAGTTGTTTGCATCAGAGCGACAATTTTTGAGATAGTTATTAAAACTGTTTAAAGGTTGTCAAACGTTGTTTCTCGTTGTATATCCTTTAATTCTAGAGTTAAATTAATAAATAACGTGTACGAATTTGTTTAACGTATTTGTTTTGGTTACTCGACGTCTCCGTTCTCGTGTAGCCTACATATTGCGTTTTTTTTTTAATTTGCTTACCGGGCTAAAGGTTAGCATGTTTAAAATACGTAAGTCGTTTTGTTCATCATATTTAAGTAGATAACTCATCAGTTGTTTGCATCAGAGCGATAATTTTTGAGATAGTTATTAAAACTGTTTAAAGGTTGTCAAACGTTGTTTCTCGTTGTATATCCTTTAATCCTAGAGTTAAATTGATAAATAACGTGTACGAATTTGTTTAACGTATTTGTTTTGGTTACTCGACGTCTCCGTTCTCGTGTAGCCTACATATTGCGTTTTTTTTTTTTAATTTGCTTACCGGGCTAAAGGTTAGCATGTTTAAAATACGTAAGTCGTTTTGTTCATCAAATTTAAGTAGATAACTCATCAGTTGTTTGTATCAGAGCGATAATTTTTGAGATAGTTATTAAAACTGTTTAAAGGTTGTCAAACGTTGTTTCTCGTTGTATATCCTTTAATTCTAGAGTTAAATTGATAAATAACGTGTACGAATTTGTTTAACGCATTTGTTTTGGTTACTCGACGTCTCCGTTCTCGTGTAGCCTACATATTGCGTTTTTTTTTTAATTTGCTTACCGGGCTAAAGGTTAGCATGTTTAAAATACGTAAGTCGTTTTGTTCATCAAATTTAAGTAGATAACTCATCAGTTGTTTGCATCAGAGCGATAATTTTTGAGATAGTTATTAAAATTGTTTAAAGGTTGTCAAACGTTGTTTCTCGTTGTATATCCTTTAATTCTAGAGTTAAATTGATAAATAACGTGTACGAATTTGTTTAACGCATTTGTTTTGGTTACTCGACGTCTCCGTTCTCGTGTAGCCTACATATTGCGTTTTTTTTTTAATTTGCTTACCGGGCTAAAGGTTAGCATGCTTAAAATACGTAAGTCGTTTTGTTCATCATATTTAAGTAGATAACTCATCAGTTGTTTGCATCAGAGCGATAATTTTTGAGATAGTTATTAAAACTGTTTAAAGGTTGTCAAACGTTGTTTCTCGTTGTATATCCTTTAATTCTAGAGTTAAATTGATAAATAACGTGTACGAATTTGTTTAACGCATTTGTTTTGGTTACTCGACGTCTCCGTTCTCGTGTAGCCTACATATTGCGTTTTTTTTTTTAATTTGCTTACCGGGCTAAAGGTTAGCATGTTTAAAATACGTAAGTCGTTTTGTTCATCAAATTTAAGTAGATAACTCATCAGTTGTTTGCATCAGAGCGACAATTTTTGAGATAGTTATTAAAACTGTTTAAAGGTTGTCAAACGTTGTTTCTCGTTGTATATCCTTTAATTCTAGAGTTAAATTGATAAATAACGTGTACGAATTTGTTTAACGCATTTGTTTTGGTTACTCGACGTCTCCGTTCTCGTGTAGCCTACATATTGCGTTTTTTTTTTAATTTGCTTACCGGGCTAAAGGTTAGCATGTTTAAAATACGTAAGTCGTTTTGTTCAACAAATTTGAGTAGATAACTCAGCAGTTGTTTGCATCAGAGCGACAATTTTTGAGATAGTTATTAAAATTGTTTAAAGGTTGTCAAACGTTGTTTCTCGTTGTATATCCTTTAATTCTAGAGTTAAATTGATAAATAACGTGTACGAATTTGTTTAACGCATTTGTTTTGGTTACTCGACGTCTCCGTTCTCGTGTAGCCTACATATTGCGTTTTTTTTTTAATTTGCTTACCTGGCTAAAGGTTAGCATGTTTAAAATACGTAAGTCGTTTTGTTCATCATATTTAAGTAGATAACTCATCAGTTGTTTGCATCAGAGCGATAATTTTTGAGATAGTTATTAAAACTGTTTAAAGGTTGTCAAACGTTGTTTCTCGTTGTATATCCTTTAATTCTAGAGTTAAATTGATAAATAACGTGCACGAATTTGTTTAACGCATTTGTTTTGGTTACTCGACGTCTCCGTTCTCGTGTAGCCTACATATTGCGTTTTTTTTTTAATTTGCTTACCGGGCTAAAGGTTAGCATGTTTAAAATACGGAAGTCGTTTTGTTCAACAAATTTGAGTAGATAACTCAGCAGGTGTTTGCATCAGAGCGACAATTTTTGAGATAGTTATTAAAACTGTTTAAAGGTTGTCAAACGTTGTTTCTCGTTGTATATCCTTTAATTCTAGAGTTAAATTGATAAATAACGTGTACGAATTTGTTTAACGCATTTGTTTTGGTTACTCGACGTCTCCGTTCTCGTGTAGCCTACATATTGCGTTTTTTTTTTAATTTGCTTACCTGGCTAAAGGTTAGCATGTTTAAAATACGTAAGTCGTTTTGTTCATCATATTTAAGTAGATAACTCATCAGTTGTTTGCATCAGAGCGATAATTTTTGAGATAGTTATTAAAACTGTTTAAAGGTTGTCAAACGTTGTTTCTCGTTGTATATCCTTTAATTCTAGAGTTAAATTGATAAATAACTTGTACGAATTTGTTTAACGCATTTGTTTTGGTTACTCGACGTCTCCGTTCTCGTGTAGCCTACATATTGCGTTTTTTTTTTAATTTGCTTACCTGGCTAAAGGTTAGCATGTTTAAAATACGTAAGTCGTTTTGTTCATCATATTTAAGTAGATAACTCATCAGTTGTTTGCATCAGAGCGATAATTTTTGAGATAGTTATTAAAACTGTTTAAAGGTTGTCAAACGTTGTTTCTCGTTGTATATCCTTTAATTCTAGAGTTAAATTGATAAATAACGTGTACGAATTTGTTTAACGCATTTGTTTTGGTTACTCGACGTCTCCGTTCTCGTGTAGCCTACATATTGCGTTTTTTTTTTTAATTTGCTTACCGGGCTAAAGGTTAGCATGTTTAAAATACGTAAGTCGTTTTGTTCATCAAATTTAAGTAGATAACTCATCAGTTGTTTGCATCAGAGCGACAATTTTTGAGATAGTTATTAAAACTGTTTAAAGGTTGTCAAACGTTGTTTCTCGTTGTATATCCTTTAATTCTAGAGTTAAATTGATAAATAACGTGTACGAATTTGTTTAACGCATTTGTTTTGGTTACTCGACGTCTCCGTTCTCGAGTAGCCTACATATTGCGTTTTTTTTTTTAATTTGCTTACCTGGCTAAAGGTTAGCATGTTTAAAATACGTAAGTCGTTTTGTTCATCATATTTAAGTAGATAACTCATCAGTTGTTTGCATCAGAGCGATAATTTTTGAGATAGTTATTAAAACTGTTTAAAGGTTGTCAAACGTTGTTTCTCGTTGTATATCCTTTAATTCTAGAGTTAAATTGATAAATAACGTGTACGAATTTGTTTAACGCATTTGTTTTGGTTACTCGACGTCTCCGTTCTCGTGTAGCCTACATATTGCGTTTTTTTTTTAATTTGCTTACCTGGCTAAAGGTTAGCATGTTTAAAATACGTAAGTCGTTTTGTTCAACAAATTTGAGTAGATAACTCAGCAGTTGTTTGCATCAGAGCGACAATTTTTGAGATAGTTATTAAAACTGTTTAAAGGTTGTCAAACGTTGTTTCTCGTTGTATATCCTTTAATTCTAGAGTTAAATTGATAAATAACGTGTACGAATTTGTTTAACGCATTTGTTTTGGTTACTCGACGTCTCCGTTCTCGAGTAGCCTACATATTGCGTTTTTTTTTTAATTTGCTTACCGGGCTAAAGGTTAGCATGTTTAAAATACGGAAGTCGTTTTGTTCAACAAATTTGAGTAGATAACTCAGCAGTTGTTTGCATCAGAGCGACAATTTTTGAGATAGTTATTAAAACTGTTTAAAGGTTGTCAAACGTTGTTTCTCGTTGTATATCCTTTAATTCTAGAGTTAAATTGATAAATAACGTGTACGAATTTGTTTAACGCATTTGTTTTGGTTACTCGACGTCTCCGTTCTCGAGTAGCCTACATATTGCGTTTTTTTTTTAATTTGCTTACCGGGCTAAAGGTTAGCATGTTTAAAATACGGAAGTCGTTTTGTTCAACAAATTTGAGTAGATAACTCAGCAGTTGTTTGCATCAGAGCGACAATTTTTGAGATAGTTATTAAAACTGTTTAAAGGTTGTCAAACGTTGTTTCTCGTTGTATATCCTTTAATTCTAGAGTTAAATTGATAAATAACGTGTACGAATTTGTTTAACGCATTTGTTTTGGTTACTCGACGTCTCCGTTCTCGAGTAGCCTACATATTGCGTTTTTTTTTTAAAGTCGTTTTTGTTCAACAAATTTGAGTAAGATAACTCAGCAGTTGTTTGCATCAGAGCGACAATTTTTTGAGATAGTTATTAAAAACTGTTTAAAGGTTGTCAAACGTTGTTTCTCGTTGTATATCCTTTAATTCTAGAGTTAAATTGATAAATAACGTGTACGAATTTGTTTAACGCATTTGTTTTGGTTACTCGACGTCCTCCGTTCTCGTGTAGCCTACATATTGCGTTTTTTTTTTTAATTTGCTTACCTGGCTAAAGGTTAGCATGTTTAAAATACGTAAGTTCGTTTTGTTCATCATATTTAAGTAGATAACTCATCAGTTGTTTGCATCAGAGCGATAATTTTTTGAGATAGTTATTAAAACTGTTTAAAGGTTGTCAAACGTTGTTTTCTCGTTGTATATCCTTTAATTCTAGAGTTAAATTGATAAATAACGTGTACGAATTTGTTTAACGCATTTGTTTTGGTTACTCGACGTCCTCCGTTCTCGAGTAGCCTACATATTGCGTTTTTTTTTTAATTTGCTTACCTGGCTAAAGGTTAGCATGTTTAAAATACGTAAGTCGTTTTGTTCATCATATTTAAGTAGATAACTCATCAGTTGTTTGCATCAGAGCGATTAATTTTTGAGATAGTTATTAAAACTGTTTTAAAGGTTGTCAAACCTTGTTTTCTCGTTGTATATCCTTTAATTCTAGAGTTAAATTGATAAATAACGTGTACGAATTTGTTTAACGCATTTGTTTTGGTTACTCGACGTCCTCCGTTCTCGTGTAGCCTACATATTGCGTTTTTTTTTTAATTTGCTTACCGGGCTAAAGGTTAGCATGTTTAAAATACGTAAGTCGTTTTGTTCAAACAAATTTGAGTAGATAACTCAGCAGTTGTTTGCATGAGAGCGACAATTTTTGAGATAGTTATTAAAACTGTTTAAAGGTTGCTCAAACGTTGTTTCTCGTTGTATATCCTTTACTTCTAGAGTTAAATTGATAAATAAACGTGTACGAATTTGTTTAACGCATTTGTTTTGGTTACTCGACGTCTCCGTTCTCGTGTAGCCTACATATTGCGTTTTTTTTTTTAATTTGCTTACCGGGCTAAAGGTTAGCATGTTTAAAATACGTAAGTCGTTTTGTTCAACAAATTTGAGTAGATAACTCAGCAGTTGTTTGCATCAGAGCGACAATTTTTTGAGATAGTTATTAAAAATTGTTTTAAAGGTTGTCAAACGTTGTTTCTCGTTGTATATCCTTTAATTCTAGAGTTAAATTGATAAATAACGTGTACGAATTTGTTTAACGCATTTGTTTTGGTTACTCGACGTCTCCGTTCTCGTGTAGCCTACATATTGCGTTTTTTTTTTTTATTTGCTTACCTGGCTAAAGGTTAGCATGTTTAAAATACGTAAGTCGTTTTGTTTCATCATATTTAAGTAGATAACTCATCAGTTGTTTGCATCAGAGCGATAATTTTTGAGATAGTTATTAAAACTGTTTAAAGGTTGTCAAACGTTGTTTCTCGTTGTATATCCTTTAATTCTAGAGTTAAATTGATAAATAACGTGTACGAATTTGTTTAACGCATTTGTTTTGGTTACTCGACGTCTCCGTTCTCGTGTAGCCTACATATTGCGTTTTTTTTTTTTAATTTGCTTACCCTGGCTAAAAGGTTAGCATGTTTAAAATACGTAAGTCGTTTTGTTCATCAAATTTAAGTAGATAACTCATCAGTTGTTTGCATCAGAGCGACAATTTTTGAGATAGTTATTAAAAACTGTTTAAAGGTTGTCAAACGTTGTTTCTCGTTGTATATACTTTAATTCTAGAGTTAAATTGATAAATAACGTGTACGAATTTGTTTAACGCATTTGTTTTGGTTACACGAGACGTCTCCGTTCTCAGTGTAGCCTACATATTGCGTTTTTTTTTTTAATTTGCTTACCGGGCTAAAGGTTAGCATGTTTAAAATACGTAAGTCGTTTTTGTTCAACAAATTTGAGTAGATAACTCATCAGTTGTTTGCATCAGAGCGATAATTTTTGAGATAGTTATTAAAACTGTTTAAAGGTTGTCAAACGTTGTTTTCTCGTTGTATATCCTTTAATTCTAGAGTTAAATTGATAAATAACGTGTACGAATTTGTTTAAACGCATTTGTTTTGGTTACTCGACGTCTCCGTTCTCGTATAGCCTACATATTGCGTTTTTTTTTTTAATTTGCTTACCGGGCTAAAGGTTAGCATGTTTAAAAATACGTAAGTCGTTTTTGTTCATCAAATTTATGTAGATAACTCATCAGTTGTTTGCATCAGAGCGATAATTTTTGAGATAGTTATTAAAACTGTTTAAAGGTTGTCAAACGTTGTTTCTCGTTGTATATCCTTTAATTCTAGAGTTAAATTGATAAATAACGTGTACGAATTTGTTTAAACGCATTTGTTTTGGTTACTCGACGTCTCCGTTCTCGTATAGCCTACATATTGCGTTTTTTTTTTAATTTGCTTACCGGGCTAAAGGTTAGCATGTTTAAAATACGTAAGTCGTTTTGTTCATCAAATTTATGTAGATAACTCATCAGTTGTTTGCATCAGAGCGATAATTTTTGAGATAGTTATTAAAACTGTTTAAAGGTTGTCAAACGTTGTTTCTCGTTGTATATCCTTTAATTCTAGAGTTAAATTGATAAATAACGTGTACGAATTTGTTTAACGCATTTGTTTTGGTTACTCGACGTCTCCGTTCTCGTGTAGCCTACATATTGCGTTTTTTTTTTAATTTGCTTACCGGGCTAAAGGTTAGCATGTTTAAAATACGTAAAGTCGTTTTGTTCATCAAATTTTAAGTAGATAACTCATCAGTTGTTTGCATCAGAGCGATAATTTTTGAGATAGTTATTAAAAACTGTTTAAAAGGTTGTCAAACGTTGTTTCTCGTTGTATATCCTTTAATTCTAGAGTTAAATTGATAAATAACGTGTACGAATTTGTTTAACGCATTTGTTTTGGTTACTCGACGTCTCCGTTCTCGTATAGCCTACATATTGCGTTTTTTTTTTTAATTTGCTTACCGGGCTAAAGGTTAGCATGTTTAAAATACGTAAGTCGTTTTGTTCATCAAAATTTATGTAGATAACTCATCAGTTGTTTGCATCAGAGCGATAATTTTTGAGATAGTTATTAAAACTGTTTAAAGGTTGTCAAACGTTGTTTCTCGTTGCATATCCTTTAATTCTAGAGTTAAATTGATAAATAACGTGTACGAATTTGTTTGAACGCATTTGTTTTGGTTACTCGACGTCTCCGTTCTCGTGTAGCCTACATATTGCGTTTTTTTTTTAATTTGCTTACCGGGCTAAAGTTTAGCATGTTTAAAATACGTAAGTCGTTTTGTTCAACAAATTTGGGTAGATAACTCAGCAGTTGTTTGCATCAGAGCGATAATTTTTGAGATAGTTATTGAAATTGTTTAAAGGTTGTCAAACGTTGTTTCTCGTTGTATATCCTTTAATTCTAGAGTTAAATTGATAAATAACGTGTACGAATTTGTTTAACGCATTTGTTTTGGTTACTCCACGTCTCCGTTCTCGTGTAGCCTACATATTGCGTTTTTTTTTTAATTTGCTTACCGGGCTAAAGGTTAGCATGCTTAAAATACGTAAGTCGTTTTGTTCATCATATTTAAGTAGATAACTCATCAGTTGTTTGCATCATAGCGATAATTTTTGAGATAGTTATTAAAACTGTTTAAAGGTTGTCAAACGTTGTTTCTCGTTGTATATCCTTTAATTCTAGAGTTAAATTGATAAATAACGTGTACGAATTTGTTTAACGCATTTGTTTTGGTTACTCGACGTCTCCGTTCTCGTGTAGCCTACATATTGCGTTTTTTTTTTAATTTGCTTACCGGGCTAAAGGTTAGCATGTTTAAAATACGTAAGTCGTTTTGTTCATCAAATTTAAGTAGATAACTCATCAGTTGTTTGCATCAGAGCGACAATTTTTGAGATAGTTATTAAAATTGTTTAAAGGTTGTCAAACGTTGTTTCTCGTTGTATATCCTTTAATTCTAGAGTTAAATTGATAAATAACGTGTACGAATTTGTTTAACGCATTTGTTTTGGTTACTCGACGTCTCCGTTCTCGTGTAGCCTACATATTGCGTTTTTTTTTTAATTTGCTTACCTGGCTAAAGGTTAGCATGTTTAAAATACGTAAGTCGTTTTGTTCAACATATTTAAGTAGATAACTCATCAGTTGTTTGCATCAGAGCGATAATTTTTGAGATAGTTATTAAAACTGTTTAAAGGTTGTCAAACGTTGTTTCTCGTTGTATATCCTTTAATTCTAGAGTTAGATTGATAAATAACGTGTACGAATTTGTTTAACGCATTTGTTTTGGTTACTCGACGTCTCCGTTCTCGTGTAGCCTACATATTGCGTTTTTTTTTTAATTTGCTTACCTGGCTAAAGGTTAGCATGTTTAAAATACGTAAGTCGTTTTGTTCATCAAATTTAACTAGATAACTCATCAGTTGTTTGCATCAGAGCGATAATTTTTGAGATAGTTATTAAAACTGTTTAAAAGTTGTCAAACGTTGTTTCTCGTTGTATATCCTTTAATTCTAGAGTTAAATTGATAAATAACGTGTACGAATTTGTTTAACGCATTTGTTTTGGTTACTCGACGTCTCCGTTCTCGTGTAGCCTACATATTGCGTTTTTTTTTTAATTTGCTTACCTGGCTAAAGGTTAGCATGTTTAAAATACGTAAGTCGTTTTGTTCATCAAATTTAAGTAGATAACTCATCAGTTGTTTGCATCAGAGCGATAATTTTTGAGATAGTTATTAAAACTGTTTAAAAGTTGTCAAACGTTGTTTCTCGTTGTATATCCTTTAATTCTAGAGTTAAATTGATAAATAACGTGTACGAATTTGTTTAACGCATTTGTTTTGGTTACTCGACGTCTCCGTTCTCGTGTAGCCTACATATTGCGTTTTTTTTTTAATTTGCTTACCGGGCTAAAGGTTAGCATGTTTAAAATACGTAAGTCGTTTTGTTCATCAAATTTAAGTAGATAACTCATCAGTTGTTTGCATCAGAGCGATAATTTTTGAGATAGTTATTAAAACTGTTTAAAAGTTGTCAAACGTTGTTTCTCGTTGTATATCCTTTAATTCTAGAGTTAAATTGATAAATAACGTGTACGAATTTGTCTAACGCATTTGTTTTGGTTACTCGACGTCTCCGTTCTCGTGTAGCCTACATATTGCGTTTTTTTTTTAATTTGCTTACCGGGCTAAAGGTTAGCATGTTTAAAATACGTAAGTCGTTTTGTTCAACAAATTTGAGTAGATAACTCAGCAGTTGTTTGCATCAGAGCGATAATTTTTGAGATAGTTATTAAAACTGTTTAAAGGTTGTCAAACGTTGTTTCTCGTTGTATATCCTTTAATTCTAGATTTAAATTGATAAATAACGTGTACGAATTTGTTTAACGCATTTGTTTTGGTTACTCGACGTCTCCGTTCTCGTGTAGCCTACATATTGCGTTTTTTTTTTAATTTGCTTACCTGGCTAAAGGTTAGCATGTTTAAAATACGTAAGTCGTTTTGTTCATCATATTTAAGTAGATAACTCATCAGTTGTTTGCATCAGAGCGATAATTTTTGAGATAGTTATTAAAACTGTTTAAAGGTTGTCAAACGTTGTTTCTCGTTGTATATACTTTAATTCTAGAGTTAAATTGATAAATAACGTGTACGAATTTGTTTAACGCATTTGTTTTGGTTACTCGACGTCTCCGTTCTCGTGTAGCCTACATATTGCGTTTTTTTTTAATTTGCTTACCTGGCTAAAGGTTAGCATGTTTAAAATACGTAAGTCGTTTTGTTCATCATATTTAAGTAGATAACTCATCAGTTGTTTCCATCAGAGCGATAATTTTTGAGATAGTTATTAAAACTGTTTAAAGGTTGTCAAACGTTATTTCTCGTTGTATATACTTTAATTCTAGAGTTAAATTGATAAATAACGTGTACGAATTTGTTTAACGCATTTGTTTTGGTTACTCGACGTCTCCGTTCTCGTGTAGCCTACATATTGCGTTTTTTTTTTAATTTGCTTACCTGGCTAAAGGTTAGCATGTTTAAAATACGTAAGTCGTTTTGTTCATCATATTTAAGTAGATAACTCATCAGTTGTTTGCATCAGAGCGATAATTTTTGAGATAGTTATTAAAACTGTTTAAAGGTTGTCAAACGTTGTTTCTCGTTGTATATCCTTTAATTCTAGAGTTAAATTGATAAATAACGTGTACGAATTTGTTTAACGCATTTGTTTTGGTTACTCGACGTCTCCGTTCTCGTGTAGCCTACATATTGCTTTTTTTTTTTAATTTGCTTACCGGGCTAAAGGTTAGCATGTTTAAAATACGTAAGTCGTTTTGTTCATCATATTTAAGTAGATAACTCATCAGTTGTTTGCATCAGAGCGATAATTTTTGAGATAGTTATTAAAACTGTTTAAAGGTTGTCAAACGTTGTTTCTCGTTGTATATCCTTTAATTCTAGAGTTAAATTGATAAATAACGTGTACGAATTTGTTTAACGCATTTGTTTTGGTTACTCGACGTCTCCGTTCTCGTGTAGCCTACATATTGCGTTTTTTTTTTTAATTTGCTTACCGGGCTAAAGGTTAGCATGTTTAAAATAAGTAAGTCGTTTTGTTCATCAAATTTAAGTAGATAACTCATCAGTTGTTTGCATCAGAGCGACAATTTTTGAGATAGTTATTAAAACTGTTTAAAGGTTGTCAAACATTGTTTCTCGTTGTATATCCTTTAATTCTAGAGTTAAATTGATAAATAACGTGTACGAATTTGTTTAACGCATTTGTTTTGGTTACTCGACGTCTCCGTTCTCGTGTAGCCTACATATTGCGTTTTTTTTTTAATTTGCTTACCGGGCTAAAGGTTAGCATGTTTAAAATACGTAAGTCGTTTTGTTCAACAAATTTGAGTAGATAACTCAGCAGTTGTTTGCATCAGAGCGACAATTTTTGAGATAGTTATTAAAATTGTTTAAAGGTTGTCAAACGTTGTTTCTCGTTGTATATCCTTTAATTCTAGAGTTAAATTGATAAATAACGTGTACGAATTTGTTTAACGCATTTGTTTTGGTTACTCGACGTCTCCGTTCTCGTGTAGCCTACATATTGCGTTTTTTTTTTAATTTGCTTACCTGGCTAAAGGTTAGCATGTTTAAAATACGTAAGTCGTTTTGTTCATCATATTTAAGTAGATAACTCATCAGTTGTTTGCATCAGAGCGATAATTTTTGAGATAGTTATTAAAACTGTTTAAAGGTTGTCAAACGTTGTTTCTCGTTGTATATCCTTTAATTCTAGAGTTAAATTGATAAATAACGTGTACGAATTTGTTTAACGCATTTGTTTTGGTTACTCGACGTTTCCGTTCTCGTGTAGCCTACATATTGCGTTTTTTTTTTAATTTGCTTACCGGGCTAAAGGTTAGCATGTTTAAAATACGTAAGTCGTTTTGTTCATCAAATTTAAGTAGATAACTCATCAGTTGTTTGCATCAGAGCGATAATTTTTGAGATAGTTATTAAAATTGTTTAAAGGTTGTCAAACGTTGTTTCTCGTTGTATATCCTTTAATTCTAGAGTTAAATTGATAAATAACGTGTACGAATTTGTTTAACGCATTTGTTTTGGTTACTCGACGTCTCCGTTCTCGTGTAGCCTACATATTGCGTTTTTTTTTTAATTTGCTTACCGGGCTAAAGGTTAGCATGTTTAAAATACGTAAGTCGTTTTGTTCATCAAATTTAAGTAGATAACTCATCAGTTGTTTGCATCAGAGCGATAATTTTTGAGATAGTTATTAAAATTGTTTAAAGGTTGTCAAACGTTGTTTCTCGTTGTATATCCTTTAATTCTAGAGTTAAATTGATAAATAACGTGTACGAATTTGTTTAACGCATTTGTTTTGGTTACTCGACGTCTCCGTTCTCGTGTAGCCTACATATTGCGTTTTTTTTTTAATTTGCTTACCGGGCTAAAGGTTAGCATGTTTAAAATACGTAAGTCGTTTTGTTCATCATATTTAAGTAGATAACTCATCAGTTGTTTGCATCAGAGCGATAATTTTTGAGATAGTTATTAAAACTGTTTAAAGGTTGTCAAACGTTGTTTCTCGTTGTATATCCTTTAATCCTAGAGTTAAATTGATAAATAACGTGTACGAATTTGTTTAACGTATTTGTTTTGGTTACTCGACGTCTCCGTTCTCGTGTAGCCTACATATTGCGTTTTTTTTTTAATTTGCTTACCGGGCTAAAGGTTAGCATGTTTAAAATACGTAAGTCGTTTTGTTCATCAAATTTAAGTAGATAACTCATCAGTTGTTTGCATCAGAGCGATAATTTTTGAGATAGTTATTAAAATTGTTTAAAGGTTGTCAAACGTTGTTTCTCGTTGTATATCCTTTAATTCTAGAGTTAAATTGATAAATAACGTGTACGAATTTGTTTAACGCATTTGTTTTGGTTACTCGACGTCTCCGTTCTCGTGTAGCCTACATATTGCGTTTTTTTTTTAATTTGCTTACCGGGCTAAAGGTTAGCATGTTTAAAATACGTAAGTCGTTTTGTTCATCAAATTTAAGTAGATAACTCATCAGTTGTTTGCATCAGAGCGATAATTTTTGAGATAGTTATTAAAATTGTTTAAAGGTTGTCAAACGTTGTTTCTCGTTGTATATCCTTTAATTCTAGAGTTAAATTGATAAATAACGTGTACGAATTTGTTTAACGCATTTGTTTTGGTTACTCGACGTCTCCGTTCTCGTGTAGCCTACATATTGCGGTTTTTTTTTAATTTGCTTACCGGGCTAAAGGTTAGCATGTTTAAAATACGTAAGTCGTTTTGTTCATCAAATTTAAGTAGATAACTCATCAGTTGTTTGCATCAGAGCGACAATTTTTGAGATAGTTATTAAAACTGTTTAAAGGTTGTCAAACGTTGCTTCTCGTTGTATATCCTTTAATTCTAGAGTTAAATTGATAAATAACGTGTACGAATTTGTTTAACGCATTTGTTTTGGTTACTCGACGTCTCCGTTCTCGTGTAGCCTACATATTGCGTTTTTTTTTTTAATTTGCTTACCTAGCTAAAGGTTAGCATGTTTAAAATACGTAAGTCGTTTTGTTCATCATATTTAAGTAGATAACTCATCAGTTGTTTGCATCAGAGCGATAATTTTTGAGATAGTTATTAAAACTGTTTAAAGGTTGTCAAACGTTGTTTCTCGTTGTATATCCTTTAATTCTAGAGTTAAATTGATAAATAACGTGTACGAATTTGTTTAACGCATTTGTTTTGGTTACTCGACGTCTCCGTTCTCGTGTAGCCTACATATTGCGTTTTTTTTTAATTTGCTTACCGGGCTAAAGGTTAGCATGTTTAAAATACGTAAGTCGTTTTGTTCATCATATTTAAGTAGATAACTCATCAGTTGTTTGCATCAGAGCGATAATTTTTGAGATAGTTATTAAAACTGTTTAAAGGTTGTCAAACGTTGTTTCTCGTTGTATATCCTTTAATTCTAGAGTTAAATTGATAAATAACGTGTACGAATTTGTTTAACGTATTTGTTTTGGTTACTCGACGTCTCCGTTCTCGTGTAGCCTACATATTGCGTTTTTTTTTTAATTTGCTTACCGGGCTAAAGGTTAGCATGTTTAAAATACGTAAGTCGTTTTGTTCATCAAATTTAAGTAGATAACTCATCAGTTGTTTGCATCAGAGCGACAATTTTTGAGATAGTTATTAAAACTGTTTAAAGGTTGTCAAACGTTGTTTCTCGTTGTATATCCTTTAATTCTAGAGTTAAATTGATAAATAACGTGTACGAATTTGTTTAACGCATTTGTTTTGGTTACTCGACGTCTCCGTTCTCGTGTAGCCTACATATTGCGTTTTTTTTTTAATTTGCTTACCGGGCTAAAGGTTAGCATGTTTAAAATACGTAAGTCGTTTTGTTCATCATATTTAAGTAGATAACTCATCAGTTGTTTGCATCAGAGCGATAATTTTTGAGATAGTTATTAAAACTGTTTAAAGGTTGTCAAACGTTGTTTCTCGTTGTATATCCTTTAATCCTAGAGTTAAATTGATAAATAACGTGTACGAATTTGTTTAACGTATTTGTTTTGGTTACTCGACGTCTCCGTTCTCGTGTAGCCTACATATTGCGTTTTTTTTTTAATTTGCTTACCGGGCTAAAGGTTAGCATGTTTAAAATACGTAAGTCGTTTTGTTCATCAAATTTAAGTAGATAACTCATCAGTTGTTTGCATCAGAGCGATAATTTTTGAGATAGTTATTAAAACTGTTTAAAGGTTGTCAAACGTTGTTTCTCGTTGTATATCCTTTAATTCTAGAGTTAAATTGATAAATAACGTGTACGAATTTGTTTAACGCATTTGTTTTGGTTACTCGACGTCTCCGTTCTCGTGTAGCCTACATATTGCGTTTTTTTTTTAATTTGCTTGCCTGGCTAAAGGTTAGCATGTTTAAAATACGTAAGTCGTTTTGTTCATCAAATTTAAGTAGATAACTCATCAGTTGTTTGCATCAGAGCGATAATTTTTGAGATAGTTATTAAAACTGTTTAAAAGTTGTCAAACGTTGTTTCTCGTTGTATATCCTTTAATTCTAGAGTTAAATTGATAAATAACGTGTACGAATTTGTTTAACGCATTTGTTTTGGTTACTCGACGTCTCCGTTCTCGTGTAGCCTACATATTGCGTTTTTTTTTTAATTTGCTTACCTGGCTAAAGGTTAGCATGTTTAAAATACGTAAGTCGTTTTGTTCATCATATTTAAGTAGATAACTCATCAGTTGTTTGCATCAGAGCGATAATTTTTGAGATAGTTATTAAAACTGTTTAAAGGTTGTCAAACGTTGTTTCTCGTTGTATATCCTTTAATTCTAGAGTTAAATTGATAAATAACGTGTACGAATTTGTTTAACGCATTTGTTTTGGTTACTCGACGTCTCCGTTCTCGTGTAGCCTACATATTGCGTTTTTTTTTTAATTTGCTTACCTGGCTAAAGGTTAGCATGTTTAAAATACGTAAGTCGTTTTGTTCATCAAATTTAAGTAGATAACTCATCAGTTGTTTGCATCAGAGCGACAATTTTTTAGATAGTTATTAAAACTGTTTAAAGGTTGTCAAACGTTGTTTCTCGTTGTATATCCTTTAATTCTAGAGCTGAATTGATAAATAACGTGTACGAATTTGTTTAACGCATTTGTTTTGGTTACTCGACGTCTCCGTCCTCGTGTAGCCTACATATTGCGTTTTTTTTTTAATTTGCTTACCTGGCTAAAGGTTAGCATGTTTAAAATACGTAAGTCGTTTTGTTCATCAAATTTAAGTAGATAACTCATCAGTTGTTTGCATCAGAGCGATAATTTTTGAGATAGTTATTAAAACTGTTTAAAAGTTGTCAAACGTTGTTTCTCGTTGTATATCCTTTAATTCTAGAGTTAAATTGATAAATAACGTGTACGAATTTGTTTAACGCATTTGTTTTGGTTACTCGACGTCTCCGTTCTCGTGTAGCCTACATATTGCGTTTTTTTTTAAATTTGCTTACCGGGCTGAAGGTTAGCATGTTTAAAATACGTAAGTCGTTTTGTTCATCAAATTTAAGTAGATAACTCATCAGTTGTTTGCATCAGAGCGATAATTTTTGAGATAGTTATTAAAACTGTTTAAAAGTTGTCAAACGTTGTTTCTCGTTGTATATCCTTTAATTCTAGAGTTAAATTGATAAATAACGTGTACGAATTTGTTTAACGCATTTGTTTTGGTTACTCGACGTCTCCGTTCTCGTGTAGCCTACATATTGCGTTTTTTTTTTAATTTGCTTACCTGGCTAAAGGTTAGCATGTTTAAAATACGTAAGTCGTTTTGTTCATCAAATTTAAGTAGATAACTCATCAGTTGTTTGCATCAGAGCGATAATTTTTGAGATAGTTATTAAAACTGTTTAAAAGTTGTCAAATGTTGTTTCTCGTTGTATATCCTTTAATTCTAGAGTTAAATTGATAAATAACGTGTACGAATTTGTTTAACGCATTTGTTTTGGTTACTCGACGTCTCCGTTCTCGTGTAGCCTACATATTGCGTTTTTTTTTTAATTTGCTTACCTGGCTAAAGGTTAGCATGTTTAAAATACGTAGGTCGTTTTGTTCATCATATTTAAGTAGATAACTCATCAGTTGTTTGCATCAGAGCGATAATTTTTGAGATAGTTATTAAAACTGTTTAAAGGTTGTCAAACGTTGTTTCTCGTTGTATATCCTTTAATTCTAGAGTTAAATTGATAAATAACGTGTACGAATTTGTTTAACGCATTTGTTTTGGTTACTCGACGTCTCCGTTCTCGTGTAGCCTACATATTGCGTTTTTTTTTTAATTTGCTTACCTGGCTAAAGGTTAGCATGTTTAAAATACGTAAGTCGTTTTGTTCATCAAATTTAAGTAGATAACTCATCAGTTGTTTGCATCAGAGCGATAATTTTTGAGATAGTTATTAAAACAGTTTAAAAGTTGTCAAACGTTGTTTCTCGTTGTATATCCTTTAATTCTAGAGTTAAATTGATAAATAACGTGTACGAATTTGTTTAACGCATTTGTTTTGGTTACTCGACGTCTCCGTTCTCGTGTAGCCTACATATTGCGTTTTTTTTTAATTTGCTTACCGGGCTAAAGGTTAGCATGTTTAAAATACGTAAGTCGTTTTGTTCATCAAATTTAAGTAGATAACTCATCAGTTGTTTGCATCAGAGCGACAATTTTTGAGATAGTTATTAAAACTGTTTAAAGGTTGTCAAACGTTGTTTCTCGTTGTATATCCTTTAATTCTAGAGTTAAATTGATAAATAACGTGTACGAATTTGTTTAACGCATTTGTTTTGGTTACTCGACGTCTCCGTTCTCGTGTAGCCTACATATTGCGTTTTTTTTTAATTTGCTTACCGGGCTAAAGGTTAGCATGTTTAAAATACGTAAGTCGTTTTGTTCATCAAATTTAAGTAGATAACTCATCAGTTGTTTGCATCAGAGCGATAATTTTTGAGATAGTTATTAAAACTGTTTAAAAGTTGTCAAACGTTGTTTCTCGTTGTATATCCTTTAATTCTAGAGTTAAATTGATAAATAACGTGTACGAATTTGTTTAACGCATTTGTTTTGGTCACTCGACGTCTCCGTTCTCGTGTAGCCTACATATTGCGTTTTTTTTTTAATTTGCTTACCTGGCTAAAGGTTAGCATGTTTAAAATACGTAAGTCGTTTTGTTCATCAAATTTAAGTAGATAACTCATCAGTTGTTTGCATCAGAGCGATAATTTTTGAGATAGTTATTAAAACTGTTTAAAGGTTGTCAAACGTTGTTTCTCGTTGTATATCCTTTAATTCTAGAGTTAAATTGATAAATAACGTGTACGAATTTGTTTAACGCATTTGTTTTGGTTACTCGACGTCTCCGTTCTCGTGTAGCCTACATATTGCGTTTTTTTTTTAATTTACTTACCGGGCTAAAGGTTAGCATGCTTAAAATACGTAAGTCGTTTTGTTCATCATATTTAAGTAGATAACTCATCAGTTGTTTGCATCAGAGCGACAATTTTTGAGATAGTTATTAAAACTGTTTAAAGGTTGTCAAACGTTGTTTCTCGTTGTATATCCTTTAATTCTAGAGTTAAATTGATAAATAACGTGTACGAATTTGTTTAACGTATTTGTTTTGGTTACTCAACGTCTCCGTTCTCGTGTAGCCTACATATTGCGTTTTTTTTTTTAATTTGCTTACCGGGCTAAAGGTTAGCATGTTTAAAATACGTAAGTCGTTTTGTTCAACAAATTTAAGTAGATAACTCATCAGTTGTTTGCATCAGAGCGATAATTTTTGAGATAGTTATTAAAACTGTTTAAAGGTTGTCAAACGTTGTTTCTCGTTGTATATCCTTTAATTCTAGAGTTAAATTGATAAATAACGTGTACGAATTTGTTTTGGTTACTCGACGTCTCCGTTCTCGTGTAGCCTACATATTGCGTTTTTTTTTTAATTTGCTTACCTGGCTAAAGGTTAGCATGTTTAAAATACGTAAGTCGTTTTGTTCATCATATTTAAGTAGATAACTCATCAGTTGTTTGCATCAGAGCGATAATTTTTGAGATAGTTATTAAAACTGTTTAAAGGTTGTCAAACGTTGTTTCTCGTTGTATATCCTTTAATTCTAGAGTTAAATTGATAAATAACGTGTACGAATTTGTTTAACGCATTTGTTTTGGTTACTCGACGTCTCCGTTCTCGTGTAGCCTACATATTGCGTTTTTTTTTTTTAATTTGCTTACCGGGCTAAAGGTTAGCATGTTTAAAATACGTAAGTCGTTTTGTTCATCAAATTTAAGTAGATAACTCATCAGTTGTTTGCATCAGAGCGACAATTTTTGAGATAGTTATTAAAATTGTTTAAAGGTTGTCAAACGTTGTTTCTCGTTGTATATCCTTTAATTCTAGAGTTAAATTGATAAATAACGTGTACGAATTTGTTTAACGCATTTGTTTTGGTTACTCGACGTCTCCGTTCTCGTGTAGCCTACATATTGCGTTTTTTTTTTAATTTGCTTACCTGGCTAAAGGTTAGCATGTTTAAAATACGTAAGTCGTTTTGTTCATCATATTTAAGTAGATAACTCATCAGTTGTTTGCATCAGAGCGATAATTTTTGAGATAGTTATTAAAACTGTTTAACGGTTGTCAAACGTTGTTTCTCGTTGTATATCCTTTAATTCTAGAGTTAAATTGATAAATAACGTGTACGAATTTGTTTAACGCATTTGTTTTGGTTACTCGACGTCTCCGTTCTCGTGTAGCCTACATATTGCGTTTTTTTTTTAATTTGCTTACCTGGCTAAAGGTTAGCATGTTTAAAATACGTAAGTCGTTTTGTTCAACAAATTTGAGTAGATAACTCAGCAGTTGTTTGCATCAGAGCGACAATTTTTGAGATAGTTATTAAAACTGTTTAAAGGTTGTCAAACGTTGTTTCTCGTTGTATATCCTTTAATTCTAGAGTTAAATTGATAAATAACGTGTACGAATTTGTTTAACGCATTTGCTTTGGTTACTCGACGTCTCCGTTCTCGTGTAGCCTACATATTGCGTTTTTTTTTTAATTTGCTTACCTGGCTAAAGGTTAGCATGTTTAAAATACGTAAGTCGTTTTGTTCATCAAATTTAAGTAGATAACTCATCAGTTGTTTGCATCAGAGCGATAATTTTTGAGATAGTTATTAAAACTGTTTAAAAGTTGTCAAACGTTGTTTCTCGTTGTATATCCTTTAATTCTAGAGTTAAATTGATAAATAACGTGTACGAATTTGTTTAACGCATTTGTTTTGGTTACTCGACGTCTCCGTTCTCGTGTAGCCTACATATTGCGTTTTTTTTTAAATTTGCTTACCTGGCTAAAGGTTAGCATGTTTAAAATACGTAAGTCGTTTTGTTCATCAAATTTAAGTAGATAACTCATCAGTTGTTTGCATCAGAGCGATAATTTTTGAGATAGTTATTAAAACTGTTTAAAAGTTGTCAAACGTTGTTTCTCGTTGTATATCCTTTAATTCTAGAGTTAAATTGATAAATAACGTGTACGAATTTGTTTAACGCATTTGTTTTGGTTACTCGACGTCTCCGTTCTCTTGTAGCCTACATATTGCGTTTTTTTTTTAATTTGCTTACCGGGCTAAAGGTTAGCATGTTTAAAATACGTAAGTCGTTTTGTTCATCAAATTTAAGTAGATAACTCATCAGTTGTTTGCATCAGAGCGATAATTTTTGAGATAGTTATTAAAACTGTTTAAAAGTTGTCAAACGTTGTTTCTCGTTGTATATCCTTTAATTCTAGAGTTAAATTGATAAATAACGTGTACGAATTTGTTTAACGCATTTGTTTTGGTTACTCGACGTCTCCGTTCTCGTGTAGCCTACATATTGCGTTTTTTTTTTAATTTGCTTACCGGGCTAAAGGTTAGCATGTTTAAAATACGTAAGTCGTTTTGTTCATCAAATTTAAGTAGATAACTCATCAGTTGTTTGCATCAGAGCGACAATTTTTGAGATAGTTATTAAAACTGTTTAAAGGTTGTCAAACGTTGTTTCTCGTTGTATATCCTTTAATTCTAGAGTTAAATTGATAAATAACGTGTACGAATTTGTTTAACGCATTTGTTTTGGTTACTCGACGTCTCCGTTCTCGTGTAGCCTACATATTGCGTTTTTTTTTTAATTTGCTTACCGGGCTAAAGGTTAGCATGCTTAAAATACGTAAGTCGTTTTGTTCATCATATTTAAGTAGATAACTCATCAGTTGTTTGCATCAGAGCGACAATTTTTGAGATAGTTATTAAAACTGTTTAAAGGTTGTCAAACGTTGTTTCTCGTTGTATATCCTTTAATTCTAGAGTTAAATTGATAAATAACGTGTACGAATTTGTTTAACGTATTTGTTTTGGTTACTCAACGTCTCCGTTCTCGTGTAGCCTACATATTGCGTTTTTTTTTTTAATTTGCTTACCGGGCTAAAGGTTAGCATGTTTAAAATACGTAAGTCGTTTTGTTCAACAAATTTAAGTAGATAACTCATCAGTTGTTTGCATCAGAGCGATAATTTTTGAGATAGTTATTAAAACTGTTTAAAGGTTGTCAAACGTTGTTTCTCGTTGTATATCCTTAAATTCTAGAGTTAAATTGATAAATAACGTGTACGAATTTGTTTAACGCATTTGTTTTGGTTACTCGACGTCTCCGTTCTCGTGTAGCCTACATATTGCGTTTTTTTTTAATTTGCTTACCTGGCTAAAGGTTAGCATGTTTAAAATACGTAAGTCGTTTTGTTCATCATATTTAAGTAGATAACTCATCAGTTGTTTGCATCAGAGCGATAATTTTTGAGATAGTTATTAAAACTGTTTAAAGGTTGTCAAACGTTGTTTCTCGTTGTATATCCTTTAATTCTAGAGTTAAATTGATAAATAACGTGTACGAATTTGTTTAACGCATTTGTTTTGGTTACTCGACGTCTCCGTTCTCGTGTAGCCTACATATTGCGTTTTTTTTTTTAATTTGCTTACCGGGCTAAAGGTTAGCATGTTTAAAATACGTAAGTCGTTTTGTTCATCAAATTTAAGTAGATAACTCATCAGTTGTTTGCATCAGAGCGACAATTTTTGAGATAGTTATTAAAATTGTTTAAAGGTTGTCAAACGTTGTTTCTCGTTGTAAATCCTTTAATTCTAGAGTTAAATTGATAAATAACGTGTACGAATTTGTTTAACGCATTTGTTTTGGTTACTCGACGTTTCCGTTCTCGTGTAGCCTACATATTGCGTTTTTTTTTTTAATTTGCTTACCTGGCTAAAGGTTAGCATGTTTAAAATACGCAAGTCGTTTTGTTCATCATATTTAAGTAGATAACTCATCAGTTGTTTGCATCAGAGCGATAATTTTTGAGATAGTTATTAAAACTGTTTAAAGGTTGTCAAACGTTGTTTCTCGTTGTATATCCTTTAATTCTAGAGTTAAATTGATAAATAACGTGTACGAATTTGTTTAACGCATTTGTTTTGGTTACTCGACGTCTCCGTTCTCGTGTAGCCTACATATTGCGTTTTTTTTTTAATTTGCTTACCTGGCTAAAGGTTAGCATGTTTAAAATACGTAAGTCGTTTTGTTCAACAAATTTGAGTAGATAACTCAGCAGTTGTTTGCATCAGAGCGACAATTTTTGAGATAGTTATTAAAACTGTTTAAAGGTTGTCAAACGTTGTTTCTCGTTGTATATCCTTTAATTCTAGAGTTAAATTGATAAATAACGTGTACGAATTTGTTTAACGCATATGTTTTGGTTACTCGACGTCTCCGTTCTCGTGTAGCCTACATATTGCGTTTTTTTTTTAATTTGCTTACCTGGCTAAAGGTTAGCATGTTTAAAATACGTAAGTCGTTTTGTTCATCAAATTTAAGTAGATAACTCATCAGTTGTTTGCATCAGAGCGATAATTTTTGAGATAGTTATTAAAACTGTTTAAAAGTTGTCAAACGTTGTTTCTCGTTGTATATCCTTTAATTCTAGAGTTAAATTGATAAATAACGTGTACGAATTTGTTTAACGCATTTGTTTTGGTTACTCGACGTCTCCGTTCTCGTGTAGCCTACATATTGCGTTTTTTTTTTAATTTGCTTACCTGGCTAAAGGTTAGCATGTTTAAAATACGTAAGTCGTTTTGTTCATCAAATTTAAGTAGATAACTCATCAGTTGTTTGCATCAGAGCGATAATTTTTGAGATAGTTATTAAAACTGTTTAAAAGTTGTCAAACGTTGTTTCTCGTTGTATATCCTTTAATTCTAGAGTTAAATTGATAAATAACGTGTACGAATCTGTTTAACGCATTTGTTTTGGTTACTCGACGTCTCCGTTCTCTTGTAGCCTACATATTGCGTTTTTTTTTTAATTTGCTTACCGGGCTAAAGGTTAGCATGTTTAAAATACGTAAGTCGTTTTGTTCATCAAATTTAAGTAGATAACTCATCAGTTGTTTGCATCAGAGCTTTAATTTTTGAGATAGTTATTAAAACTGTTTAAAAGTTGTCAAACGTTGTTTCTCGTTGTATATCCTTTAATTCTAGAGTTAAATTGATAAATAACGTGTACGAATTTGTTTAACGCATTTGTTTTGGTTACTCGACGTCTCCGTTCTCGTGTAGCCTACATATTGCGTTTTTTTTTTAATTTGCTTACCGGGCTAAAGGTTAGCATGTTTAAAATACGTAAGTCGTTTTGTTCATCAAATTTAAGTAGATAACTCATCAGTTGTTTGCATCAGAGCGACAATTTTTGAGATAGTTATTAAAACTGTTTAAAGGTTGTCAAACGTTGTTTCTCGTTGTATATCCTTTAATTCTAGAGTTAAATTGATAAATAACGTGTACGAATTTGTTTAACGCATTTGTTTTGGTTACTCGACGTCTCCGTTCTCGTGTAGCCTACATATTGCGTTTTTTTTTTAATTTGCTTACCTGGCTAAAAGTTAGCATGTTTAAAATACGTAAGTCGTTTTGTTCATCATATTTAAGTAGATAACTCATCAGTTGTTTGCATCAGAGCGATAATTTTTGAGATAGTTATTAAAATTGTTTAAAGGTTGTCAAACGTTGTTTCTCGTTGTATATCCTTTAATTCTAGAGTTAAATTGATAAATAACGTGTACGAATTTGTTTAACGCAGTTGTTTTGGTTACTCGACGTCTCCGTTCTCGTGTAGCCTACATATTGCGTTTTTTTTTTAATTTGCTTACCTTTCTAAAGGTTAGCATGTTTAAAATACGTAAGTCATTTTGTTCATCATATTTAAGTAGATAACTCATCAGTTGTTTGCATCAGAGCGATAATTTTTGAGATAGTTATTAAAACTGTTTAAAGGTTGTCAAACGTTGTTTCTCGTTGTATATCCTTTAATTCTAGAGTTAAATTGATAAATAACGTGTACGAATTTGTTTAACGCATTTGTTTTGGTTACTCGACGTCTCCGTTCTCGTGTAGCCTACATATTGCGTTTTTTTTTTAATTTGCTTACCTGGCTAAAGGTTAGCATGTTTAAAATACGTAAGTCGTTTTGTTCATCATATTTAAGTAGATAACTCATCAGTTGTTTGCATCAGAGCGATAATTTTTGAGATAGTTATTAAAACTGTTTAAAGGTTGTCAAACGTTGTTTC
The DNA here is from genome assembly GCF_040869045.1 of Eurosta solidaginis. Lineage (NCBI taxonomy): Eukaryota > Metazoa > Arthropoda > Insecta > Diptera > Tephritidae > Eurosta > Eurosta solidaginis. The sequence goes on along the minus strand of NW_027137127.1, from coordinate 104,656 downwards.
TCGTTGTATATCCTTTAATTCTAGAGTTAAATTGATAAATAACGTGTTCGAATTTGTTTAACGCATTTGTTTTGGTTACTCGACGTCTCCGTTCTCGTGTAGCCTACATATTGCGTTTTTTTTTTAATTTGCTTACCTGGCTAAAGGTTAGCATGTTTAAAATACGTAAGTCGTTTTGTTCATCATATTTAAGTAGATAACTCATCAGTTGTTTGCATCAGAGCGATAATTTTTGAGATAGTTATTAAAACTGTTTAAAGGTTGTCAAACGTTGTTTCTCGTTGTATATCCTTTAATTCTAGAGTTAAATTGATAAATAACGTGTACGAATTTGTTTAACGCATTTGTTTTGGTTACTCGACGTCTCCGTTCTCGTGTAGCCTACATATTGCGTTTTTTTTTTAATTTGCTTACCGGGCTAAAGGTTAGCATGTTTAAAATACGTAAGTCGTTTTGTTCATCAAATTTAAGTAGATAACTCATCAGTTGTTTGCATCAGAGCAACAATTTTTGAGATAGTTATTAAAACTGTTTAAAGGTTGTCAAACGTTGTTTCTCGTTGTATATCCTTTAATTCTAGAGTTAAATTGATAAATAACGTGTACGAATTTGTTTAACGCATTTGTTTTGGTTACTCGACGTCTCCGTTCTCGTGTAGCCTACATATTGCGTTTTTTTTTTAATTTGCTTACCTGGCTAAAGGTTAGCATGTTTAAAATACGTAAGTCGTTTTGTTCATCATATTTAAGTAGATAACTCATCAGTTGTTTGCATCAGAGCGATAATTTTTGAGATAGTTATTAAAATTGTTTAAAGGTTGTCAAACGTTGTTTCTCGTTGTATATCCTTTAATTCTAGAGTTAAATTGATAAATAACGTGTACGAATTTGTTTAACGCATTTGTTTTGGTTACTCGACGTCTCCGTTCTCGTGTAGCCTACATATTGCGTTTTTTTTTTAATTTGCTTACCTTGCTAAAGGTTAGCATGTTTAAAATACGTAAGTCGTTTTGTTCATCATATTTAAGTAGATAACTCATCAGTTGTTTGCATCAGAGCGATAATTTTTGAGATAGTTATTAAAACTGTTTAAAGGTTGTCAAACGTTGTTTCTCGTTGTATATCCTTTAATTCTAGAGTTAAATTGATAAATAACGTGTACGAATTTGTTTAACGCATTTGTTTTGGTTACTCGACGTCTCCGTTCTCGTGTAGCCTACATATTGCGTTTTTTTTTTAATTTGCTTACCGGGCTAAAGGTTAGCATGTTTAAAATACGTAAGTCGTTTTGTTCATCAAATTTAAGTAGATAACTCATCAGTTGTTTGCATCAGAGCGACAATTTTTGAGATAGTTATTAAAACTGTTTAAAGGTTGTCAAACGTTGTTTCTCGTTGTATATCCTTTAATTCTAGAGTTAAATTGATAAATAACGTGTACGAATTTGTTTAACGCATTTGTTTTGGTTACTCGACGTCTCCGTTCTCGTGTAGCCTACATATTGCGTTTTTTTTTTAATTTGCTTACCTGGCTAAAGGTTAGCATGTTTAAAATACGTAAGTCGTTTTGTTCAACAAATTTGAGTAGATAACTCAGCAGTTGTTTGCATCAGAGCGATAATTTTTGAGATAGTTATTAAAACTGTTTAAAAGTTGTCAAACGTTGTTTCTCGTTGTATATCCTTTAATTCTAGAGTTAAATTGATAAATAACGTGTACGAATTTGTTTAACGCATTTGTTTTGGTTACTCGACGTCTCCGTTCTCGTGTAGCCTACATATTGCGTTTTTTTTTTAATTTGCTTACCGGGCTAAAGGTTAGCATGTTTAAAATACGTAAGTCGTTTTGTTCATCATATTTAAGTAGATAACTCATCAGTTGTTTGCATCAGAGCGACAATTTTTGAGATAGTTATTAAAACTGTTTAAAGGTTGTCAAACGTTGTTTCTCGTTGTATATCCTTTAATTCTAGAGTTAAATTGATAAATAACGTGTACGAATTTGTTTAACGCATTTGTTTTGGTTACTCGACGTCTCCGTTCTCGTGTAGCCTACATATTGCGTTTTTTTTTTAATTTGCTTACCGGGCTAAAGGTTAGCATGTTTAAAATACGTAAGTCGTTTTGTTCATCATATTTAAGTAGATAACTCATCAGTTGTTTGCATCAGAGCGACAATTTTTGAGATAGTTATTAAAACTGTTTAAAGGTTGTCAAACGTTGTTTCTCGTTGTATATCCTTTAATTCTAGAGTTAAATTGATAAATAACGTGTACGAATTTGTTTAACGCATTTGTTTTGGTTACTCGACGTCTCCGTTCTCGTGTAGCCTACATATTGCGTTTTTTTTTTAATTTGCTTACCTGGCTAAAGGTTAGCATGTTTAAAATACGTAAGTCGTTTTGTTCATCATATTTAAGTAGATAACTCATCAGTTGTTTGCATCAGAGCGATAATTTTTGAGATAGTTATTAAAACTGTTTAAAGGTTGTCAAACGTTGTTTCTCGTTGTATATCCTTTAATTCTAGAGTTAAATTGATAAATAACGTGTACGAATTTGTTTAAAGCATTTGTTTTGGTTACTCGACGTCTCCGTTCTCATGTAGCCTACATATTGCGTTTTTTTTTTAATTTGCTTACCGGGCTAAAGGTTAGCATGTTTAAAATACGTAAGTCGTTTTGTTCAACAAATTTGAGTAGATAACTCAGCAGTTGTTTGCATCAGAGCGACAATTTTTGAGATAGTTATTAAAATTGTTTAAAGGTTGTCAAACGTTGTTTCTCGTTGTATATCCTTTAATTCTAGAGTTAAATTGATAAATAACGTGTACGAATTTGTTTAACGCATTTGTTTTGGTTACTCGACGTCTCCGTTCTCGTGTGGCCTACATATTGCGTTTTTTTTTTTAATTTGCTTACCTGGCTAAAGGTTAGCATGTTTAAAATACGTAAGTCGTTTTGTTCATCAAATTTAAGTAGATAACTCATCAGTTGTTTGCATCAGAGCGACAATTTTTGAGATAGTTATTAAAATTGTTTAAAGGTTGTCAAACGTTGTTTCTCGTTGTATATCCTTTAATTCTAGAGTTAAATTGATAAATAACGTGTACGAATTTGTTTAACGCATTTGTTTTGGTTACTCGACGTCTCCGTTCTCGTGTAGCCTACATATTGCGTTTTTTTTTTTAATTTGCTTACCTGGCTAAAGGTTAGCATGTTTAAAATACGTAAGTCGTTTTGTTCATCATATTTAAGTAGATAACTCTTCAGTTGTTTGCATCAGAGCGATAATTTTTGAGATAGTTATTAAAACTGTTTAAAGGTTGTCAAACGTTGTTTCTCGTTGTATATCCTTTAATTCTAGAGTTAAATTGATAAATAACGTGTACGAATTTGTTTAACGCATTTGTTTTGGTTACTCGACGTCTCCGTTCTCGTGTAGCCTACATATTGCGTTTTTTTTTAATTTGCTTACCTGGCTAAAGGTTAGCATGTTTAAAATACGTAAGTCGTTTTGTTCATCATATTTAAGTAGATAACTCATCAGTTGTTTGCATCAGAGCGATAATTTTTGAGATAGTTATTAAAACTGTTTAAAAGTTGTCAAACGTTGTTTCTCGTTGTATATACTTTAATTCTAGAGTTAAATTGATAAATAACGTGTACGAATTTGTTTAACGCATTTGTTTTGGTTACTCGACGTCTCCGTTCTCGTGTAGCCTACATATTGCGTTTTTTTTTTAATTTGCTTACCGGGCTAAAGGTTAGCATGTTTAAAATACGTAAGTCGTTTTGTTCATCAAATTTAAGTAGATAACTCATCAGTTGTTTGCATCAGAGCGATAATTTTTGAGATAGTTATTAAAATTGTTTAAAGGTTGTCAAACGTTGTTTCTCGTTGTATATCCTTTAATTCTAGAGTTAAATTGATAAATAACGTGTACGAATTTGTTTAACGCATTTGTTTTGGTTACTCGACGTCTCCGTTCTCGTGTAGCCTACATATTGCGTTTTTTTTTTAATTTGCTTACCGGGCTAAAGGTTAGCATGTTTAAAATACGTAAGTCGTTTTGTTCATCAAATTTAAGTAGATAACTCATCAGTTGTTTGCATCAGAGCGATAATTTTTGAGATAGTTATTAAAACTGTTTAAAGGTTGTCAAACGTTGTTTCTCGTTGTATATCCTTTAATTCTAGAGTTAAATTGATAAATAACGTGTACGAATTTGTTTAACGCATTTGTTTTGGTTACTCGACGTCTCCGTTCTCGTGTAGCCCACATATTGCGTTTTTTTTTTAATTTGCTTACCGGGCTAAAGGTTAGCATGTTTAAAATACGTAAGTCGTTTTGTTCATCATATTTAAGTAGATAACTCATCAGTTGTTTGTATCAGAGCGATAATTTTTGAGATAGTTATTAAAACTGTTTAAAGGTTGTCAAACGTTGTTTCTCGTTGTATATCCTTTAATTCTAGAGTTAAATTGATAAATAACGTGTACGAATTTGTTTAACGCATTTGTTTTGGTTACTCGACGTCTCCGTTCTCGTGTAGCCTACATATTGCGTTTTTTTTTTAATTTGCTTACCTGGCTAAAGGTTAGCATGTTTAAAATACGTAAGTCGTTTTGTTCATCATATTTAAGTAGATAACTCATCAGTTGTTTGCATCAGAGCGATAATTTTTGAGATAGTTATTAAAACTGTTTAAAGGTTGTCAAACGTTGTTTCTCGTTGTATATCCTTTAATTCTAGAGTTAAATTGATAAATAACGTGTACGAATTTGTTTAACGCATTTGTTTTGGTTACTCGACGTCTCCGTTCTCGTGTAGCCTACATATTGCGTTTTTTTTTTAATTTGCTTACCTGGCTAAAGGTTAGCATGTTTAAAATACGTAAGTCGTTTTGTTCATCATATTTAAGTAGATAACTCATCAGTTGTTTGCATCAGAGCGATAATTTTTGAGATAGTTATTAAAACTGTTTAAAGGTTGTCAAACGTTGTTTCTCGTTGTATATCCTTTAATTCTAGAGTTAAATTGATAAATAACGTGTACGAATTTGTTTAACGCATTTGTTTTGGTTACTCGACGTCTCCGTTCTCGTGTAGCCTACATATTGCGTTTTTTTTTAATTTGCTTACCTGGCTAAAGGTTAGCATGTTTAAAATACGTAAGTCGTTTTGTTCATCATATTTAAGTAGATAACTCATCAGTTGTTTGCATCAGAGCGATAATTTTTGAGATAGTTATTAAAACTGTTTAAAGGTTGTCAAACGTTGTTTCTCGTTGTATATCCTTTAATTCTAGAGTTAAATTGATAAATAACGTGTACAAATTTGTTTAACGCATTTGTTTTGGTTACTCGACGTCTCCGTTCTCGTGTAGCCTACATATTGCGTTTTTTTTTTAATTTGCTTACCTGGCTAAAGGTTAGCATGTTTAAAATACGTAAGTCGTTTTGTTCATCATATTTAAGTAGATAACTCATCAGTTGTTTGCATCAGAGCGATAATTTTTGAGATAGTTATTAAAACTGTTTAAAAGTTGTCAAACGTTGTTTCTCGTTGTATATCCTTTAATTCTAGAGTTAAATTGATAAATAACGTGTACGAATTTGTTTAACGTATTTGTTTTGGTTACTCGACGTCTCCGTTCTCGTGTAGCCTACATATTGCGTTTTTTTTTTAATTTGCTTACCGGGCTAAAGGTTAGCATGTTTAAAATACGTAAGTCGTTTTGTTCAACAAATTTGAGTAGATAACTCAGCAGTTGTTTGCATCAGAGCGATAATTTTTGAGATAGTTATTAAAACTGTTTAAAGGTTGTCAAACGTTGTTTCTCGTTGTATATCCTTTAATTCTAGAGTTAAATTGATAAATAAAGTGTACGAATTTGTTTAACGCATTTGTTTTGGTTACTCGACGTCTCCGTTCTCGTGTAGCCTACATATTGCGTTTTTTTTTTAATTTGCTTACCGGGCTAAAGGTTAGCATGTTTAAAATACGTAAGTCGTTTTGTTCATCAAATTTAAGTAGATAACTCATCAGTTGTTTGCATCAGAGCGACAATTTTTGAGATAGTTATTAAAACTGTTTAAAGGTTGTCAAACGTTGTTTCTCGTTGTATATCCTTTAATTCTAGAGTTAAATTGATAAATAACGTGTACGAATTTGTTTAACGCATTTGTTTTGGTTACTCGACGTCTCCGTTCTCGTGTAGCCTACATATTGCGTTTTTTTTTTAATTTGCTTACCGGGCTAAAGGTTAGCATGTTTAAAATACGTAAGTCGTTTTGTTCAACAAATTTGAGTAGATAACTCAGCAGTTGTTTGCATCAGAGCGACAATTTTTGAGATAGTTATTAAAATTGTTTAAAGGTTGTCAAACGTTGTTTCTCGTTGTATATCCTTTAATTCTAGAGTTAAATTGATAAATAACGTGTACGAATTTGTTTAACGCATTTGTTTTGGTTACTCGACGTCTCCGTTCTCGTGTAGCCTACATATTGCGTTTTTTTTTTAATTTGCTTACCTGGCTAAAGGTTAGCATGTTTAAAATACGTAAGTCGTTTTGTTCATCATATTTAAATAGATAACTCATCAGTTGTTTGCATCAGAGCGATAATTTTTGAGATAGTTATTAAAACTGTTTAAAGGTTGTCAAACGTTGTTTCTCGTTGTATATCCTTTAATTCTAGAGTTAAATTGATAAATAACGTGTACGAATTTGTTTAACGCATTTGTTTTGGTTACTCGACGTCTCCGTTCTCGTGTAGCCTACATATTGCGTTTTTTTTTTAATTTGCTTACCTGGCTAAAGGTTAGCATGTTTAAAATACGTAAGTCGTTTTGTTCATCAAATTTAAGTAGATAACTCATCAGTTGTTTGCATCAGAGCGATAATTTTTGAGATAGTTATTAAAACTGTTTAAAAGTTGTCAAACGTTGTTTCTCGTTGTATATCCTTTAATTCTAGAGTTAAATTGATAAATAACGTGTACGAATTTGTTTAACGCATTTGTTTTGGTTACTTGACGTCTCCGTTCTCGTGTAGCCTACATGTTGCTTTTTTTTTTTTAATTTGCTTACCGGGCTAAAGGTTAGCATGTTTAAAATACGTAAGTCGTTTTGTTCATCATATTTAAGTAGATAACTCATCAGTTCTTTGCATCAGAGCGATAATTTTTGAGATAGTTATTAAAACTGTTTAAAGGTTGTCAAACGTTGTTTCTCGTTGTATATCCTTTAATTCTAGAGTTAAATTGATAAATAACGTGTACGAATTTGTTTAACGCATTTGTTTTGGTTACTCGACGTCTCCGTTCTCGTGTAGCCTACATATTGCGTTTTTTTTTTAATTTGCTTACCTGGCTAAAGGTTAGCATGTTTAAAATACGTAAGTCGTTTTGTTCATCATATTTAAGTAGATAACTCATCAGTTGTTTGCATCAGAGCGATAATTTTTGAGATAGTTATTAAAACTGTTTAAAGGTTGTCAAACGTTGTTTCTCGTTGTATATCCTTTAATTCTAGAGTTAAATTGATAAATAACGTGTACGAATTTGTTTAACGCATTTGTTTTGGTTACTCGACGTCTCCGTTCTCGTGTAGCCTACATATTGCGTTTTTTTTTTAATTTGCTTACCGGGCTAAAGGTTAGCATGTTTAAAATACGTAAGTCGTTTTGTTCAACAAATTTGAGTAGATAACTCAGCAGTTGTTTGCATCAGAGCGACAATTTTTGAGATAGTTATTAAAATTGTTTAAAGGTTGTCAAACGTTGTTTCTCGTTGTATATCCTTTAATTCTAGAGTTAAATTGATAAATAACGTGTACGAATTTGTTTAACGCATTTGTTTTGGTTACTCGACGTCTCCGTTCTCGTGTAGCCTACATATTGCGTTTTTTTTTTAATTTGCTTACCTGGCTAAAGGTTAGCATGTTTAAAATACGTAAGTCGTTTTGTTCATCATATTTAAGTAGATAACTCATCAGTTGTTTGCATCAGAGCGATAATTTTTGAGATAGTTATTAAAACTGTTTAAAGGTTGTCAAACGTTGTTTCTCGTTGTATATCCTTTAATTCTAGAGTTAAATTGATAAATAACGTGTACGAATTTGTTTAACGCATTTGTTTTGGTTACTCGACGTCTCCGTTCTCGTGTAGCCTACATATTGCGTTTTTTTTTTAATTTGCTTACCTGGCTAAAGGTTAGCATGTTTAAAATACGTAAGTCGTTTTGTTCATCAAATTTAAGTAGATAACTCATCAGTTGTTTGCATCAGAGCGATAATTTTTGAGATAGTTATTGAAACTGTTTAAAAGTTGTCAAACGTTGTTTCTCGTTGTATATCCTTTAATTCTAGAGTTAAATTGATAAATAACGTGTACGAATTTGTTTAACGCATTTGTTTTGGTTACTCGACGTCTCCGTTCTCGTGTAGCCTACATATTGCGTTTTTTTTTAATTTGCTTACCGGGCTAAAGGTTAGCATGTTTAAAATACGTAAGTCGTTTTGTTCAACAAATTTGAGTAGATAACTCAGCAGTTGTTTGCATCAGAGCGACAATTTTTGAGATAGTTATTAAAATTGTTTAAAGGTTGTCAAACGTTGTTTCTCGTTGTATATCCTTTAATTCTAGAGTTAAATTGATAAATAACGTGTACGAATTTGTTTAACGCATTTGTTTTGGTTACTCGACGTCTCCGTTCTCGTGTAGCCTACATATTGCGTTTTTTTTTTAATTTGCTTACCGGGCTAAAGGTTAGCATGTTTAAAATACGTAAGTCGTTTTGTTCATCAAATTTAAGTAGATAACTCATCAGTTGTTTGCATCAGAGCGACAATTTTTGAGATAGTTATTAAAACTGTTTAAAGGTTGTCAAACGTTGTTTCTCGTTGTATATCCTTTAATTCTAGAGTTAAATTGATAAATAACGTGTACGAATTTGTTTAACGCATTTGTTTTGGTTACTCGACGTCTCCGTTCTCGTGTAGCCTACATATTGCGTTTTTTTTTTTAATTTGCTTACCGGGCTAAAGGTTAGCATGTTTAAAATACGTAAGTCGTTTTGTTCATCAAATTTAAGTAGATAACTCATCAGTTGTTTGCATCAGAGCGACAATTTTTGAGATAGTTATTAAAACTGTTTAAAGGTTGTCAAACGTTGTTTCTCGTTGTATATCCTTTAATTCTAGAGTTAAATTGATAAATAACGTGTACGAATTTGTTTAACGCATTTGTTTTGGTTACTCGACGTCTCCGTTCTCGTGTAGCCTACATATTGCGTTTTTTTTTTAATTTGCTTACCGGGCTAAAGGTTAGCATGTTTAAAATACGTAAGTCGTTTTGTTCAACAAATTTGAGTAGATAACTCAGCAGTTGTTTGCATCAGAGCGACAATTTTTGAGATAGTTATTAAAATTGTTTAAAGGTTGTCAAACGTTGTTTCTCGTTGTATATCCTTTAATTCTAGAGTTAAATTGATAAATAACGTGTACGAATTTGTTTAACGCATTTGTTTTGGTTACTCGACGTCTCCGTTCTCGTGTAGCCTACATATTGCGTTTTTTTTTTAATTTGCTTACCTGGCTAAAGGTTAGCATGTTTAAAATACGTAAGTCGTTTTGTTCATCATATTTAAGTAGATAACTCATCAGTTGTTTGCATCAGAGCGATAATTTTTGAGATAGTTATTAAAACTGTTTAAAAGTTGTCAAACGTTGTTTCTCGTTGTATATCCTTTAATTCTAGAGTTAAATTGATAAATAACGTGTACGAATTTGTTTAACGCATTTGTTTTGGTTACTCGACGTCTCCGTTCTCGTGTAGCCTACATATTGCGTTTTTTTTTTAATTTGCTTACCGGGCTAAAGGTTAGCATGTTTAAAATACGTAAGTCGTTTTGTTCAACAAATTTGAGTAGATAACTCAGCAGTTGTTTGCATCAGAGCGACAATTTTTGAGATAGTTATTAAAATTGTTTAAAGGTTGTCAAACGTTGTTTCTCGTTGTATATCCTTTAATTCTAGAGTTAAATTGATAAATAACGTGTACGAATTTGTTTAACGCATTTGTTTTGGTTACTCGACGTCTCCGTTCTCGTGTAGCCTACATATTGCGTTTTTTTTTTAATTTGCTTACCGGGCTAAAGGTTAGCATGTTTAAAATACGTAAGTCGTTTTGTTCATCAAATTTAAGTAGATAACTCATCAGTTGTTTGCATCAGAGCGACAATTTTTGAGATAGTTATTAAAACTGTTTAAAGGTTGTCAAACGTTGTTTCTCGTTGTATATCCTTTAATTCTAGAGTTAAATTGATAATAACGTGTACGAATTTGTTTAACGCATTTGTTTTGGTTACTCGACGTCTCCGTTCTCGTGTAGCCTACATATTGCGTTTTTTTTTTAATTTGCTTACCTGGCTAAAGGTTAGCATGTTTAAAATACGTAAGTCGTTTTGTTCAACAAATTTGAGTAGATAACTCAGCAGTTGTTTGCATCAGAGCGATAATTTTTGAGATAGTTATTAAAACTGTTTAAAGGTTGTCAAACGTTGTTTCTCGTTGTATATCCTTTAATTCTAGAGTTAAATTGATAAATAACGTGTACGAATTTGTTTAACGCATTTGTTTTGGTTACTCGACGTCTCCGTTCTCGTGTAGCCTACATATTGCGTTTTTTTTTTTAATTTGCTTACCTGGCTAAAGGTTAGCATGTTTAAAATACGTAAGTCGTTTTGTTCATCATATTATGTAGATAACTCATCAGTTGTTTGCATGAGAGCGACAATTTTTGAGATAGTTATTAAAATTGTTTAAAGGTTGTCAAACGTTGTTTCTCGTTGTATATCCTTTAATTCTAGAGTTAAATTGATAAATAACGTGTACGAATTTGTTTAACGCATTTGTTTTGGTTACTCGACGTCTCCGTTCTCGTGTAGCCTACATATTGCGTTTTTTTTTTAATTTGCTTACCGGGCTAAAGGTTAGCATGTTTAAAATACGTAAGTCGTTTTGTTCATCATATTTAAGTAGATAACTCATCAGTTGTTTGCATCAGAGCGATAATTTTTGAGATAGTTATTAAAACTGTTTAAAGGTTGTCAAACGTTGTTTCTCGTTGTATATCCTTTAATCCTAGAGTTAAATTGATAAATAACGTGTACGAATTTGTTTAACGCATTTGTTTTGGTTACTCGACGTCTCCGTTCTCGTGTAGCCTACATATTGCGTTTTTTTTTTAATTTGCTTACCTGGCTAAAGGTTAGCATGTTTAAAATACGTAAGTCGTTTTGTTCATCATATTTAAGTAGATAACTCATCAGTTGTTTGCATCAGAGCGATAATTTTTGAGATAGTTATTAAAACTGTTTAAAGGTTGTCAAACGTTGTTTCTCGTTGTATATCCTTTAATTCTAGAGTTAAATTGATAAATAACGTGTACGAATTTGTTTAACGCATTTGTTTTGGTTACTCGACGTCTCCGTTCTCGTGTAGCCTACATATTGCGTTTTTTTTTTAATTTGCTTACCGGGCTAAAGGTTAGCATGTTTAAAATACGTAAGTCGTTTTGTTCAACAAATTTGAGTAGATAACTCAGCAGTTGTTTGCATCAGAGCGACAATTTTTGAGATAGTTATTAAAATTGTTTAAAGGTTGTCAAACGTTGTTTCTCGTTGTATATCCTTTAATTCTAGAGTTAAATTGATAAATAACGTGTACGAATTTGTTTAACGCATTTGTTTTGGTTACTCGACGTCTCCGTTCTCGTGTAGCCTACATATTGCGTTTTTTTTTTAATTTGCTTACCTGGCTAAAGGTTAGCATGTTTAAAATACGTAAGTCGTTTTGTTCATCATATTTAAGTAGATAACTCATCAGTTGTTTGCATCAGAGCGATAATTTTTGAGATAGTTATTAAAACTGTTTAAAGGTTGTCAAACGTTGTTTCTCGTTGTATATCCTTTAATTCTAGAGTTAAATTGATAAATAACGTGTACGAATTTGTTTAACGCATTTGTTTTGGTTACTCGACGTCTCCGTTCTCGTGTAGCCTACATATTGCGTTTTTTTTTTAATTTGCTTACCTGGCTAAAGGTTAGCATGTTTAAAATACGTAAGTCGTTTTGTTCATCAAATTTAAGTAGATAACTCATCAGTTGTTTGCATCAGAGCGATAATTTTTGAGATAGTTATTAAAACTGTTTAAAAGTTGTCAAACGTTGTTTCTCGTTGTATATCCTTTAATTCTAGAGTTAAATTGATAAATAACGTGTACGAATTTGTTTAACGCATTTGTTTTGGTTACTTGACGTCTCCGTTCTCGTGTAGCCTACATGTTGCTTTTTTTTTTTTAATTTGCTTACCGGGCTAAAGGTTAGCATGTTTGAAATACGTAAGTCGTTTTGTTCATCATATTTAAGTAGATAACTCATCAGTTGTTTGCATCAGAGCGATAATTTTTGAGATAGTTATTAAAACTGTTTAAAGGTTGTCAAACGTTGTTTCTCGTTGTATATCCTTTAATTCTAGAGTTAAATTGATAAATAACGTGTACGAATTTGTTTAACGCATTTGTTTTGGTTACTCGACGTCTCCGTTCTCGTGTAGCCTACATATTGCTTTTTTTTTTTAATTTGCTTACCTGGCTAAAGGTTAGCATGTTTAAAATACGTAAGTCGTTTTGTTCATCATATTTAAGTAGATAACTCATCAGTTGTTTGCATCAGAGCGATAATTTTTGAGATAGTTATTAAAACTGTTTAAAGGTTGTCAAACGTTGTTTCTCGTTGTATATCCTTTAATTCTAGAGTTAAATTGATAAATAACGTGTACGAATTTGTTTAACGCATTTGTTTTGGTTACTCGACGTCTCCGTTCTCGTGTAGCCTACATATTGCGTTTTTTTTTTAATTTGCTTACCGGGCTAAAGGTTAGCATGTTTAAAATACGTAAGTCGTTTTGTTCAACAAATTTGAGTAGATAACTCAGCAGTTGTTTGCATCAGAGCGACAATTTTTGAGATAGTTATTAAAATTGTTTAAAGGTTGTCAAACGTTGTTTCTCGTTGTATATCCTTTAATTCTAGAGTTAAATTGATAAATAACGTGTACGAATTTGTTTAACGCATTTGTTTTGGTTACTCGACGTCTCCGTTCTCGTGTAGCCTACATATTGCGTTTTTTTTTTAATTTGCTTACCTGGCTAAAGGTTAGCATGTTTAAAATACGTAAGTCGTTTTGTTCATCATATTTAAGTAGATAACTCATCAGTTGTTTGCATCAGAGCGATAATTTTTGAGATAGTTATTAAAACTGTTTAAAGGTTGTCAAACGTTGTTTCTCGTTGTATATCCTTTAATTCTAGAGTTAAATTGATAAATAACGTGTACGAATTTGTTTAACGCATTTGTTTTGGTTACTCGACGTCTCCGTTCTCGTGTAGCCTACATATTGCGTTTTTTTTTAATTTGCTTACCTGGCTAAAGGTTAGCATGTTTAAAATACGTAAGTCGTTTTGTTCATCAAATTTAAGTAGATAACTCATCAGTTGTTTGCATCAGAGCGATAATTTTTGAGATAGTTATTGAAACTGTTTAAAAGTTGTCAAACGTTGTTTCTCGTTGTATATCCTTTAATTCTAGAGTTAAATTGATAAATAACGTGTACGAATTTGTTTAACGCATTTGTTTTGGTTACTCGACGTCTCCGTTCTCGTGTAGCCTACATATTGCGTTTTTTTTTAATTTGCTTACCGGGCTAAAGGTTAGCATGTTTAAAATACGTAAGTCGTTTTGTTCAACAAATTTGAGTAGATAACTCAGCAGTTGTTTGCATCAGAGCGACAATTTTTGAGATAGTTATTAAAATTGTTTAAAGGTTGTCAAACGTTGTTTCTCGTTGTATATCCTTTAATTCTAGAGTTAAATTGATAAATAACGTGTACGAATTTGTTTAACGCATTTGTTTTGGTTACTCGACGTCTCCGTTCTCGTGTAGCCTACATATTGCGTTTTTTTTTTTAATTTGCTTACCGGGCTAAAGGTTAGCATGTTTAAAATACGTAAGTCGTTTTGTTCATCAAATTTAAGTAGATAACTCATCAGTTGTTTGTATCAGAGCGACAATTTTTGAAATAGTTATTAAAACTGTTTAAAGGTTGTCAAACGTTGTTTCTCGTTGTATATCCTTTAATTCTAGAGTTAAATTGATAAATAACGTGTACGAATTTGTTTAACGCATTTGTTTTGGTTACTCGACGTCTCCGTTCTCGTGTAGCCTACATATTGCGTTTTTTTTTTAATTTGCTTACCGGGCTAAAGGTTAGCATGTTTAAAATACGTAAGTCGTTTTTTTCATCAAATTTAAGTAGATAACTCATCAGTTGTTTGCATCAGAGCGACAATTTTTGAGATAGTTATTAAAACTGTTTAAAGGTTGTCAAACGTTGTTTCTCGTTGTATATCCTTTAATTCTAGAGTTAAATTGATAAATAACGTGTACGAATTTGTTTAACGCATTTGTTTTGGTTACTCGACGTCTCCGTTCTCGTGTAGCCTACATATTGCGTTTTTTTTTTAATTTGCTTACCGGGCTAAAGGTTAGCATGTTTAAAATACGTAAGTCGTTTTGTTCAACAAATTTGAGTAGATAACTCAGCAGTTGTTTGCATCAGAGCGACAATTTTTGAGATAGTTATTAAAATTGTTTAAAGGTTGTCAAACGTTGTTTCTCGTTGTATATCCTTTAATTCTAGAGTTAAATTGATAAATAACGTGTACGAATTTGTTTAACGCATTTGTTTTGGTTACTCGACGTCTCCGTTCTCGTGTAGCCTACATATTGCGTTTTTTTTTTAATTTGCTTACCTGGCTAAAGGTTAGCATGTTTAAAATACGTAAGTCGTTTTGTTCATCATATTTAAGTAGATAACTCATCAGTTGTTTGCATCAGAGCGATAATTTTTGAGATAGTTATTAAAACTGTTTAAAAGTTGTCAAACGTTGTTTCTCGTTGTATATCCTTTAATTCTAGAGTTAAATTGATAAATAACGTGTACGAATTTGTTTAACGCATTTGTTTTGGTTACTCGACGTCTCCGTTCTCGTGTAGCCTACATATTGCGTTTTTTTTTTAATTTGCTTACCGGGCTAAAGGTTAGCATGTTTAAAATACGTAAGTCGTTTTGTTCAACAAATTTGAGTAGATAACTCAGCAGTTGTTTGCATCAGAGCGACAATTTTTGAGATAGTTATTAAAATTGTTTAAAGGTTGTCAAACGTTGTTTCTCGTTGTATATCCTTTAATTCTAGAGTTAAATTGATAAATAACGTGTACGAATTTGTTTAACGCATTTGTTTTGGTTACTCGACGTCTCCGTTCTCGTGTAGCCTACATATTGCGTTTTTTTTTTTAATTTGCTTACCGGGCTAAAGGTTAGCATGTTTAAAATACGTAAGTCGTTTTGTTCATCAAATTTAAGTAGATAACTCATCAGTTGTTTGCATCAGAGCGACAATTTTTGAGATAGTTATTAAAACTGTTTAAAGGTTGTCAAACGTTGTTTCTCGTTGTATATCCTTTAATTCTAGAGTTAAATTGATAATAACGTGTACGAATTTGTTTAACGCATTTGTTTTGGTTACTCGACGTCTCCGTTCTCGTGTAGCCTACATATTGCGTTTTTTTTTTAATTTGCTTACCTGGCTAAAGGTTAGCATGTTTAAAATACGTAAGTCGTTTTGTTCAACAAATTTGAGTAGATAACTCAGCAGTTGTTTGCATCAGAGCGATAATTTTTGAGATAGTTATTAAAACTGTTTAAAGGTTGTCAAACGTTGTTTCTCGTTGTATATCCTTTAATTCTAGAGTTAAATTGATAAATAACGTGTACGAATTTGTTTAACGCATTTGTTTTGGTTACTCGACGTCTCCGTTCTCGTGTAGCCTACATATTGCGTTTTTTTTTTAATTTGCTTACCTGGCTAAAGGTTAGCATGTTTAAAATACGTAAGTCGTTTTGTTCATCATATTTAAGTAGATAACTCATCAGTTGTTTGCATGAGAGCGACAATTTTTGAGATAGTTATTAAAATTGTTTAAAGGTTGTCAAACGTTGTTTCTCGTTGTATATCCTTTAATTCTAGAGTTAAATTGATAAATAACGTGTACGAATTTGTTTAACGCATTTGTTTTGGTTACTCGACGTCTCCGTTCTCGTGTAGCCTACATATTGCGTTTTTTTTTTAATTTGCTTACCGGGCTAAAGGTTAGCATGTTTAAAATACGTAAGTCGTTTTGTTCATCATATTTAAGTAGATAACTCATCAGTTGTTTGCATCAGAGCGATAATTTTTGAGATAGTTATTAAAACTGTTTAAAGGTTGTCAAACGTTGTTTCTCGTTGTATATCCTTTAATCCTAGAGTTAAATTGATAAATAACGTGTACGAATTTGTTTAACGTATTTGTTTTGGTTACTCGACGTCTCCGTTCTCGTGTAGCCTACATATTGCGTTTTTTTTTTAATTTGCTTACCTGGCTAAAGGTTAGCATGTTTAAAATACGTAAGTCGTTTTGTTCATCATATTTAAGTAGATAACTCATCAGTTGTTTGCATCAGAGCGATAATTTTTGAGATAGTTATTAAAACTGTTTAAAGGTTGTCAAACGTTGTTTCTCGTTGTATATACTTTAATTCTAGAGTTAAATTGATAAATAACATGTACGAATTTGTTTAACGCATTTGTTTTGGTTACTCGACGTCTCCGTTCTCGTGTAGCCTACATATTGCGTTTTTTTTTTAATTTGCTTACCTGGCTAAAGGTTAGCATGTTTAAAATACGTAAGTCGTTTTGTTCATCATATTTAAGTAGATAACTCATCAGTTGTTTGCATCAGAGCGATAATTTTTGAGATAGTTATTAAAACTGTTTAAAGGTTGTCAAACGTTGTTTCTCGTTGTATATCCTTTAATTCTAGAGTTAAATTGACAAATAACGTGTACGAATTTGTTTAACGCATTTGTTTTGGTTACTCGACGTCTCCGTTCTCGTGTAGCCTACATATTGCGTTTTTTTTTAATTTGCTTACCTGGCTAAAGGTTAGCATGTTTAAAATACGTAAGTCGTTTTGTTCATCATATTTAAGTAGATAACTCATCAGTTGTTTGCATCAGAGCGATAATTTTTGAGATAGTTATTAAAACTGTTTAAAGGTTGTCAAACGTTGTTTCTCGTTGTATATCCTTTAATTCTAGAGTTAAATTGATAAATAACGTGTACGAATTTGTTTAACGCATTTGTTTTGGTTACTCGACGTCTCCGTTCTCGTGTAGCCCACATATTGCGTTTTTTTTTTAATTTGCTTACCGGGCTAAAGGTTAGCATGTTTAAAATACGTAAGTCGTTTTGTTCATCATATTTAAGTAGATAACTCAGCAGTTGTTTGCATCAGAGCGACAATTTTTGAGATAGTTATTAAAATTGTTTAAAGGTTGTCAAACGTTGTTTCTCGTTGTATATCCTTTAATTCTAGAGTTAAATTGATAAATAACGTGTACGAATTTGTTTAACGCATTTGTTTTGGTTACTCGACGTCTCCGTTCTCGTGTAGCCTACATATTGCGTTTTTTTTTTTAATTTGCTTACCGGGCTAAAGGTTAGCATGTTTAAAATACGTAAGTCGTTTTGTTCATCATATTTAAGTAGATAACTCATCAGTTGTTTGCATCAGAGCGATAATTTTTGAGATAGTTATTAAAACTGTTTAAAGGTTGTCAAACGTTGTTTCTCGTTGTATATCCTTTAATCCTAGAGTTAAATTGATAAATAACGTGTACGAATTTGTTTAACGCATTTGTTTTGGTTACTCGACGTCTCCGTTCTCGTGTAGCCCACATATTGCGTTTTTTTTTTAATTTGCTTACCGGGCTAAAGGTTAGCATGTTTAAAATACGTAAGTCGTTTTGTTCATCATATTTAAGTAGATAACTCATCAGTTGTTTGCATCAGAGCGACAATTTTTGAGATAGTTATTAAAACTGTTTAAAGGTTGTCAAACGTTGTTTCTCGTTGTATATCCTTTAATTCTAGAGTTAAATTGATAAATAACGTGTACGAATTTGTTTAACGCATTTGTTTTGGTTACTCGACGTCTCCGTTCTCGTGTAGCCTACATATTGCGTTTTTTTTTTTTAATTTGCTTACCGGGCTAAAGGTTAGCATGTTTAAAATACGTAAGTCGTTTTGTTCATCATATTTAAGTAGATAACTCATCAGTTGTTTGCATCAGAGCGATAATTTTTGAGATAGTTATTAAAACTGTTTAAAGGTTGTCAAACGTTGTTTCTCGTTGTATATCCTTTAATTCTAGAGTTAAATTGATAAATAACGTGTACGAATTTGTTTAACGCATTTGTTTTGGTTACTCGACGTCTCCGTTCTCGTGTAGCCTACATATTGCGTTTTTTTTTTAATTTGCTTACCTGGCTAAAGGTTAGCATGTTTAAAATACGTAAGTCGTTTTGTTCATCATATTTAAGTAGATAACTCATCAGTTGTTTGCATCAGAGCGATAATTTTTGAGATAGTTATTAAAACTGTTTAAAGGTTGTCAAACGTTGTTTCTCGTTGCATATCCTTTAATTCTAGAGTTAAATTGATAAATAACGTGTACGAATTTGTTTAACGCATTTGTTTTGGTTACTCGACGTCTCCGTTCTCGTGTAGCCTACATATTGCGTTTTTTTTTTAATTTGCTTACCTGGCTAAAGGTTAGCATGTTTAAAATACGTAAGTCGTTTTGTTCATCATATTTAAGTAGATAACTCATCAGTTGTTTGCATCAGAGCGATAATTTTTGAGATAGTTATTAAAACTGTTTAAAGGTTGTCAAACGTTGTTTCTCGTTGTATATCCTTTAATTCTAGAGTTAAATTGATAAATAACGTGTCCGAATTTGTTTAACGCATTTGTTTTGGTTACTCGACGTCTCCGTTCTCGTGTAGCCTACATATTGCGTTTTTTTTTTAATTTGCTTACCTGGCTAAAGGTTAGCATGTTTAAAATACGTAAGTCGTTTTGTTCATCATATTTAAGTAGATAACTCATCAGTTGTTTGCATCAGAGCGATAATTTTTGAGATAGTTATTAAAACTGTTTAAAAGTTGTCAAACGTTGTTTCTCGTTGTATATCCTTTAATTCTAGAGTTAAATTGATAAATAACGTGTACGAATTTGTTTAACGCATTTGTTTTGGTTACTCGACGTCTCCGTTCTCGTGTAGCCTACATATTGCGTTTTTTTTTTAATTTGCTTACCTGGCTAAAGGTTAGCATGTTTAAAATACGTAAGTCGTTTTGTTCATCATATTTAAGTAGATAACTCATCAGTTGTTTGCATCAGAGCGATAATTTTTGAGATAGTTATTAAAACTGTTTAAAGGTTGTCAAACGTTGTTTCTCGTTGTATATCCTTTAATTCTAGAGTTAAATTGACAAATAACGTGTACGAATTTGTTTAACGCATTTGTTTTGGTTACTCGACGTCTCCGTTCTCGTGTAGCCTACATATTGCGTTTTTTTTTTAATTTGCTTACCTGGCTAAAGGTTAGCATGTTTAAAATACGTAAGTCGTTTTGTTCATCATATTTAAGTAGATAACTCATCAGTTGTTTGCATCAGAGCGATAATTTTTGAGATAGTTATTAAAACTGTTTAAAGGTTGTCAAACGTTGTTTCTCGTTGTATATCCTTTAATTCTAGAGTTAAATTGATAAATAACGTGTACGAATTTGTTTAACGCATTTGTTTTGGTTACTCGACGTCTCCGTTCTCGTGTAGCCCACATATTGCGTTTTTTTTTTAATTTGCTTACCGGGCTAAAGGTTAGCATGTTTAAAATACGTAAGTCGTTTTGTTCAACAAATTTGAGTAGATAACTCAGCAGTTGTTTGCATCAGAGCGACAATTTTTGAGATAGTTATTAAAATTGTTTAAAGGTTGTCAAACGTTGTTTCTCGTTGTATATCCTTTAATTCTAGAGTTAAATTGATAAATAACGTGTACGAATTTGTTTAAAGCATTTGTTTTGGTTACTCGACGTCTCCGTTCTCATGTAGCCTACATATTGCGTTTTTTTTTTAATTTGCTTACCGGGCTAAAGGTTAGCATGTTTAAAATACGTAAGTCGTTTTGTTCAACAAATTTGAGTAGATAACTCAGCAGTTGTTTGCATCAGAGCGACAATTTTTGAGATAGTTATTAAAATTGTTTAAAGGTTGTCAAACGTTGTTTCTCGTTGTATATCCTTTAATTCTAGAGTTAAATTGATAAATAACGTGTACGAATTTGTTTAACGCATTTGTTTTGGTTACTCGACGTCTCCGTTCTCGTGTAGCCTACATATTGCGTTTTTTTTTAATTTGCTTACCGGGCTAAAGGTTAGCATGTTTAAAATACGTAAGTCGTTTTGTTCATCATATTTAAGTAGATAACTCATCAGTTGTTTGCATCAGAGCGATAATTTTTGAGATAGTTATTAAAACTGTTTAAAGGTTGTCAAACGTTGTTTCTCGTTGTATATCCTTTAATCCTAGAGTTAAATTGATAAATAACGTGTACGAATTTGTTTAACGCATTTGTTTTGGTTACTCGACGTCTCCGTTCTCGTGTAGCCCACATATTGCGTTTTTTTTTTAATTTGCTTACCGGGCTAAAGGTTAGCATGTTTAAAATACGTAAGTCGTTTTGTTCATCATATTTAAGTAGATAACTCATCAGTTGTTTGCATCAGAGCGACAATTTTTGAGATAGTTATTAAAACTGTTTAAAGGTTGTCAAACGTTGTTTCTCGTTGTATATCCTTTAATTCTAGAGTTAAATTGATAAATAACGTGTACGAATTTGTTTAACGCATTTGTTTTGGTTACTCGACGTCTCCGTTCTCGTGTAGCCTACATATTGCGTTTTTTTTTTTAATTTGCTTACCGGGCTAAAGGTTAGCATGTTTAAAATACGTAAGTCGTTTTGTTCATCATATTTAAGTAGATAACTCATCAGTTGTTTGCATCAGAGCGATAATTTTTGAGATAGTTATTAAAACTGTTTAAAGGTTGTCAAACGTTGTTTCTCGTTGTATATCCTTTAATTCTAGAGTTAAATTGATAAATAACGTGTACGAATTTGTTTAACGCATTTGTTTTGGTTACTCGACGTCTCCGTTCTCGTGTAGCCTACATATTGCGTTTTTTTTTTAATTTGCTTACCTGGCTAAAGGTTAGCATGTTTAAAATACGTAAGTCGTTTTGTTCATCATATTTAAGTAGATAACTCATCAGTTGTTTGCATCAGAGCGATAATTTTTGAGATAGTTATTAAAACTGTTTAAAGGTTGTCAAACGTTGTTTCTCGTTGTATATCCTTTAATTCTAGAGTTAAATTGATAAATAACGTGTACGAATTTGTTTAACGCATTTGTTTTGGTTACTCGACGTCTCCGTTCTCGTGTAGCCTACATATTGCGTTTTTTTTTTAATTTGCTTACCTGGCTAAAGGTTAGCATGTTTAAAATACGTAAGTCGTTTTGTTCATCATATTTAAGTAGATAACTCATCAGTTGTTTGCATCAGAGCGATAATTTTTGAGATAGTTATTAAAACTGTTTAAAGGTTGTCAAACGTTGTTTCTCGTTGTATATCCTTTAATTCTAGAGTTAAATTGATAAATAACGTGTCCGAATTTGTTTAACGCATTTGTTTTGGTTACTCGACGTCTCCGTTCTCGTGTAGCCTACATATTGCGTTTTTTTTTTAATTTGCTTACCTGGCTAAAGGTTAGCATGTTTAAAATACGTAAGTCGTTTTGTTCATCATATTTAAGTAGATAACTCATCAGTTGTTTGCATCAGAGCGATAATTTTTGAGATAGTTATTAAAACTGTTTAAAAGTTGTCAAACGTTGTTTCTCGTTGTATATCCTTTAATTCTAGAGTTAAATTGATAAATAACGTGTACGAATTTGTTTAACGCATTTGTTTTGGTTACTCGACGTCTCCGTTCTCGTGTAGCCTACATATTGCGTTTTTTTTTTAATTTGCTTACCGGGCTAAAGGTTGGCATGTTTAAAATACGTAAGTCGTTTTGTTCATCATATTTAAGTAGATAACTCATCAGTTGTTTGCATCAGAGCGATAATTTTTGAGATAGTTATTAAAACTGTTTAAAGGTTGTCAAACGTTGTTTCTCGTTGTATATCCTTTAATTCTAGAGTTAAATTGATAAATAACGTGTACGAATTTGTTTAACGCATTTGTTTTGGTTACTCGACGTCTCCGTTCTCGTGTAGCCTACATATTGCGTTTTTTTTTTAATTTGCTTACCGGGCTAAAGGTTAGCATGTTTAAAATACGTAAGTCGTTTTGTTCATCATATTTAAGTAGATAACTCATCAGTTGTTTGCATCAGAGCGATAATTTTTGAGATAGTTATTAAAACTGTTTAAAGGTTGTCAAACGTTGTTTCTCGTTGTATATACTTTAATTCTAGAGTTAAATTGATAAATAACGTGTACGAATTTGTTTAACGCATTTGTTTTGGTTACTCGACGTCTCCGTTCTCGTGTAGCCTACATATTGCGTTTTTTTTTTAATTTGCTTACCTGGCTAAAGGTTAGCATGTTTAAAATACGTAAGTCGTTTTGTTCATCATATTTAAGTAGATAACTCATCAGTTGTTTGCATCAGAGCGATAATTTTTGAGATAGTTATTAAAACTGTTTAAAGGTTGTCAAACGTTGTTTCTCGTTGTATATCCTTTAATTCTAGAGTTAAATTGATAAATAACGTGTACGAATTTGTTTAACGCATTTGTTTTGGTTACTCGACGTCTCCGTTCTCGTGTAGCCTACATATTGCGTTTTTTTTTTAATTTGCTTACCGGGCTAAAGGTTAGCATGTTTAAAATACGTAAGTCGTTTTGTTCATCAAATTTAAGTAGATAACTCACCAGTTGTTTGCATCAGAGCGATAATTTTTGAGATAGTTATTAAAACTGTTTAAAAGTTGTCAAACGTTGTTTCTCGTTGTATATCCTTTAATTCTAGAGTTAAATTGATAAATAACGTGTACGAATTTGTTTAACGCATTTGTTTTGGTTACTCGACGTCTCCGTTCTCGTGTAGCCTACATATTGCGTTTTTTTTTTAATTTGCTTACCTGGCTAAAGGTTAGCATGTTTAAAATACGTAAGTCGTTTTGTTCATCATATTTAAGTAGATAACTCATCAGTTGTTTGCATCAGAGCGATAATTTTTGAGATAGTTATTAAAACTGTTTAAAGGTTGTCAAACGTTGTTTCTCGTTGTATATCCTTTAATTCTAGAGTTAAATTGATAAATAACGTGTACGAATTTGTTTAACGCATTTGTTTTGGTTACTCGACGTCTCCGTTCTCGTGTAGCCTACATATTGCGTTTTTTTTTTAATTTGCTTACCTGGCTAAAGGTTAGCATGTTTAAAATACGTAAGTCGTTTTGTTCATCATATTTAAGTAGATAACTCATCAGTTGTTTGCATCAGAGCGATAATTTTTGAGATAGTTATTAAAACTGTTTAAAGGTTGTCAAACGTTGTTTCTCGTTGTATATCCTTTAATTCTAGAGTTAAATTGATAAATAACGTGTACGAATTTGTTTAACGCATTTGTTTTGGTTACTCGACGTCTCCGTTCTCGTGTAGCCTACATATTGCGTTTTTTTTTTTAATTTGCTTACCGGGCTAAAGGTTAGCATGTTTAAAATACGTAAGTCGTTTTGTTCATCAAATTTAAGTAGATAACTCATCAGTTGTTTGCATCAGAGCGACAATTTTTGAGATAGTTATTAAAATTGTTTAAAGGTTGTGAAACGTTGTTTCTCGTTGTATATCCTTTAATTCTAGAGTTAAATTGATAAATAACGTGTACGAATTTGTTTAACGCATTTGTTTTGGTTACTCGACGTCTCCGTTCTCGTGTAGCCTACATATTGCGTTTTTTTTTTTAATTTGCTTACCTGGCTAAAGGTTAGCATGTTTAAAATACGTAAGTCGTTTTGTTCATCATATTTAAGTAGATAACTCATCAGTTGTTTGCATCAGAGCGATAATTTTTGAGATAGTTATTAAAACTGTTTAAAGGTTGTCAAACGTTGTTTCTCGTTGTATATCCTTTAATTCTAGAGTTAAATTGATAAATAACGTGTACGAATTTGTTTAACGCATTTGTTTTGGTTACTCGACGTCTCCGTTCTCGTGTAGCCTACATATTGCGTTTTTTTTTTAATTTGCTTACCGAGCTAAAGGTTAGCATGTTTAAAATACGTAAGTCGTTTTGTTCAACAAATTTGAGTAGATAACTCAGCAGTTGTTTGCATCAGAGCGACAATTTTTGAGATAGTTATTAAAATTGTTTAAAGGTTGTCAAACGTTGTTTCTCGTTGTATATCCTTTAATTCTAGAGTTAAATTGATAAATAACGTGTACGAATTTGTTTAACGCATTTGTTTTGGTTACTCGACGTCTCCGTTCTCGTGTAGCCTACATATTGCGTTTTTTTTTTAATTTGCTTACCTGGCTAAAGGTTAGCATGTTTAAAATACGTAAGTCGTTTTGTTCATCAAATTTAAGTAGATAACTCATCAGTTGTTTGCATCAGAGCGATAATTTTTGAGATAGTTATTAAAACTGTTTAAAGGTTGTCAAACGTTGTTTCTCGTTGTATACCCTTTAATTCTAGAGTTAAATTGATAAATAACGTGTACGAATTTGTTTAACGCATTTGTTTTGGTTACTCGACGTCTCCGTTCTCGTGTAGCCTACATATTGCGTTTTTTTTTTAATTTGCTTACCTGGCTAAAGGTTAACATGTTTAAAATACGTAAGTCGTTTTGTTCATCATATTTAAGTAGATAACTCATCAGTTGTTTGCATCAGAGCGATAATTTTTGAGATAGTTATTAAAACTGTTTAAAGGTTGTCAAACGTTGTTTCTCGTTGTATATCCTTTAATTCTAGAGTTAAATTGATAAATAACGTGTACGAATTTGTTTAACGCATTTGTTTTGGTTACTCGACGTCTCCGTTCTCGTGTAGCCTACATATTGCGTTTTTTTTTTAATTTGCTTACCTGGCTAAAGGTTAGCATGTTTAAAATACGTAAGTCGTTTTGTTCATCAAATTTAAGTAGATAACTCATCAGTTGTTTGCATCAGAGCGATAATTTTTGAGATAGTTATTAAAACTGTTTAAAGGTTGTCAAACGTTGTTTCTCGTTGTATATCCTTTAATTCTAGGGTTAAATTGATAAATAACGTGTACGAATTTGTTTAACGCATTTGTTTTGGTTACTCGACGTCTCCGTTCTCGTGTAGCCTACATATTGCGTTTTTTTTTTAATTTGCTTACCGGGCTAAAGGTTAGCATGTTTAAAATACGTAAGTCGTTTTGTTCATCATATTTAAGTAGATAACTCATCAGTTGTTTGCATCAGAGCGATAATTTTTGAGATAGTTATTAAAATTGTTTAAAGGTTGTCAAACGTTGTTTCTCGTTGTATATCCTTTAATTCTAGAGTTACATTGATAAATAACGTGTACGAATTTGTTTAACGCATTTGTTTTGGTTACTCGACGTCTCCGTTCTCGTGTAGCCTACATATTGCGTTTTTTTTTTAATTTGCTTACCGGGCTAAAGGTTAGCATGTTTAAAATACGTAAGTCGTTTTGTTCATCATATTTAAGTAGATAACTCATCAGTTGTTTGCATCAGAGCGATAATTTTTGAGATAGTTATTAAAACTGTTTAAAGGTTGTCAAACGTTGTTTCTCGTTGTATATCCTTTAATTCTAGAGTTAAATTGATAAATAACGTGTACGAATTTGTTTAACGCATTTGTTTTGGTTACTCGACGTCTCCGTTCTCGTGTAGCCTACATATTGCGTTTTTTTTTTAATTTGCTTACCGGGCTAAAGGTTAGCATGTTTAAAATACGTAAGTCGTTTTGTTCATCATATTTAAGTAGATAACTCATCAGTTGTTTGCATCAGAGCGATAATTTTTGAGATAGTTATTAAAATTGTTTAAAGGTTGTCAAACGTTGTTTCTCGTTGTATATCCTTTAATTCTAGAGTTAAATTGATAAATAACGTATACGAATTTGTTTAACGCATTTGTTTTGGTTACTCGACGTCTCCGTTCTCGTGTAGCCTACATATTGCGTTTTTTTTTTTAATTTGCTTACCGGGCTAAAGGTTAGCATGTTTAAAATACGTAAGTCGTTTTGTTCATCAAATTTAAGTAGATAACTCATCAGTTGTTTGCATCAGAGCGACAATTTTTGAGATAGTTATTAAAATTGTTTAAAGGTTGTCAAACGTTGTTTCTCGTTGTATATCCTTTAATTCTAGAGTTAAATTGATAAATAACGTGTACGAATTTGTTTAACGCATTTGTTTTGGTTACTCGACGTCTCCGTTCTCGTGTAGCCTACATATTGCGTTTTTTTTTTAATTTGCTTACCTGGCTAAAGGTTAGCATGTTTAAAATACGTAAGTCGTTTTGTTCATCATATTTAAGTAGATAACTCATCAGTTGTTTGCATCAGAGCGATAATTTTTGAGATAGTTATTAAAACTGTTTAAAGGTTGTCAAACGTTGTTTCTCGTTGTATATCCTTTAATTCTAGAGTTAAATTGATAAATAACGTGTACGAATTTGTTTAACGCATTTGTTTTGGTTACTCGACGTCTCCGTTCTCGTGTAGCCTACATATTGCGTTTTTTTTTTAATTTGCTTACCGGGCTAAAGGTTAGCATGTTTAAAATACGTAAGTCGTTTTGTTCAACAAATTTGAGTAGATAACTCAGCAGTGTTTGCATCAGAGCGACAATTTTTGAGATAGTTATTAAAATTGTTTAAAGGTTGTCAAACGTTGTTTCTCGTTGTATATCCTTTAATTCTAGAGTTAAATTGATAAATAACGTGTACGAATTTGTTTAACGCATTTGTTTTGGTTACTCGACGTCTCCGTTCTCGTGTAGCCTACATATTGCGTTTTTTTTTTAATTTGCTTACCTGGCTAAAGGTTAGCATGTTTAAAATACGTAAGTCGTTTTGTTCATCAAATTTAAGTAGATAACTCATCAGTTGTTTGCATCAGAGCGATAATTTTTGATATAGTTATTAAAACTGTTTAAAGGTTGTCAAACGTTGTTTCTCGTTGTATATCCTTTAATTCTAGAGTTAAATTGATAAATAACGTGTACGAATTTGTTTAACGCATTTGTTTTGGTTACTCGACGTCTCCGTTCTCGTGTAGCCTACATATTGCGTTTTTTTTTTAATTTGCTTACCTGGCTAAAGGTTGGCATGTTTAAAATACGTAAGTCGTTTTGTTCATCATATTTAAGTAGATAACTCATCAGTTGTTTGCATCAGAGCGATAATTTTTGAGATAGTTATTAAAACTGTTTAAAGGTTGTCAAACGTTGTTTCTCGTTGTATATCCTTTAATTCTAGAGTTAAATTGATAAATAACGTGTACGAATTTGTTTAACGCATTTGTTTTGGTTACTCGACGTCTCCGTTCTCGTGTAGCCTACATATTGCGTTTTTTTTTTAATTTGCTTACCTGGCTAAAGGTTAGCATGTTTAAAATACGTAAGTCGTTTTGTTCATCAAATTTAAGTAGATAACTCATCAGTTGTTTGCATCAGAGCGATAATTTTTGAGATAGTTATTAAAACTGTTTAAAGGTTGTCAAACGTTGTTTCTCGTTGTATATCCTTTAATTCTAGAGTTAAATTGATAAATAACGTGTACGAATTTGTTTAACGCATTTGTTTTGGTTACTCGACGTCTCCGTTCTCGTGTAGCCCACATATTGCGTTTTTTTTTAATTTGCTTACCGGGCTAAAGGTTAGCATGTTTAAAATACGTAAGTCGTTTTGTTCAACAAATTTGAGTAGATAACTCAGCAGTTGTTTGCATCAGAGCGACAATTTTTGAGATAGTTATTAAAATTGTTTAAAGGTTGTCAAACGTTGTTTCTCGTTGTATATCCTTTAATTCTAGAGTTAAATTGATAAATAACGTGTACGAATTTGTTTAACGCATTTGTTTTGGTTACTCGACGTCTCCGTTCTCGTGTAGCCTACATATTGCGTTTTTTTTTTAATTTGCTTACCGGGCTAAAGGTTAGCATGTTTAAAATACGTAAGTCGTTTTGTTCATCAAATTTAAGTAGATAACTCATCAGTTGTTTGCATCAGAGCGACAATTTTTGAGATAGTTATTAAAACTGTTTAAAGGTTGTCAAACGTTGTTTCTCGTTGTATATCCTTTAATTCTAGAGTTAAATTGATAAATAACGTGTACGAATTTGTTTAACGCATTTGTTTTGGTTACTCGACGTCTCCGTTCTCGTGTAGCCTACATATTGCGTTTTTTTTTTAATTTGCTTACCTGGCTAAAGGTTAGCATGTTTAAAATACGTAAGTCGTTTTGTTCAACAAATTTGAGTAGATAACTCAGCAGTTGTTTGCATCAGAGCGATAATTTTTGAGATAGTTATTAAAACTGTTTAAAGGTTGTCAAACGTTGTTTCTCGTTGTATATCCTTTAATTCTAGAGTTAAATTGATAAATAACGTGTACGAATTTGTTTAACGCATTTGTTTTGGTTACTCGACGTCTCCGTTCTCGTGTAGCCTACATATTGCGTTTTTTTTTTAATTTGCTTACCGGGCTAAAGGTTAGCATGTTTAAAATACGTAAGTCGTTTTGTTCATCAAATTTAAGTAGATAACTCATCAGTTGTTTGCATCAGAGTGACAATTTTTGAGATAGTTATTAAAACTGTTTAAAGGTTGTCAAACGTTGTTTCTCGTTGTATATCCTTTAATTCTAGAGTTAAATTGATAAATAACGTGTACGAATTTGTTTAACGCATTTGTTTTGGTTACTCGACGTCTCCGTTCTCGTGTAGCCTACATATTGCGTTTTTTTTTAATTTGCTTACCTGGCTAAAGGTTAGCATGTTTAAAATACGTAAGTCGTTTTGTTCATCAAATTTAAGTAGATAACTCATCAGTTGTTTGCATCAGAGCGATAATTTTTGAGATAGTTATTAAAACTGTTTAAAGGTTGTCAAACGTTGTTTCTCGTTGTATATCCTTTAATTCTAGAGTTAAATTGATAAATAACGTGTACGAATTTGTTTAACGCATTTGTTTTGGTTACTCGACGTCTCCGTTCTCGTGTAGCCTACATATTGCGTTTTTTTTTTTAATTTGCTTACCGGGCTAAAGGTTAGCATGTTTAAAATACGTAAGTCGTTTTGTTCAACAAATTTGAGTAGATAACTCATCAGTTGTTTGCATCAGAGCGATAATTTTTGAGATAGTTATTAAAACTGTTTAAAGGTTGTCAAACGTTGTTTCTCGTTGTATATACTTTAATTCTAGAGTTAAATTGATAAATAACGTGTACGAATTTGTTTAACGCATTTGTTTTGGTTACTCGACGTCTCCGTTCTCGTGTAGCCTACATATTGCGTTTTTTTTTTTTAATTTGCTTACCGGGCTAAAGGTTAGCATGTTTAAAATACGTAAGTCGTTTTGTTCAACAAATTTGAGTAGATAACTCATCAGTTGTTTGCATCAGAGCGATAATTTTTGAGATAGTTATTAAAACTGTTTAAAGGTTGTCAAACGTTGTTTCTCGTTGTATATACTTTAATTCTAGAGTTAAATTGATAAATAACGTGTACGAATTTGTTTAACGCATTTGTTTTGGTTACTCTACGTCTCCGTTCTCGTGTAGCCCACATATTGCGTTTTTTTTTTTAATTTGCTTACCGGGCTAAAGGTTAGCATGTTTAAAATACGTAAGTCGTTTTGTTCATCATATTTAAGTAGATAACTCATCAGTTGTTTGCATCAGAGCGATAATTTTTGAGATAGTTATTAAAACTGTTTAAAGGTTGTTAAACGTTGTTTCTCGTTGTATATCCTTTAATTCTAGAGTTAAATTGATAAATAACGTGTACGAATTTGTTTAACGCATTTGTTTTGGTTACTCGACGTCTCCGTTCTCGTGTAGCCTACATATTGCGTTTTTTTTTTTAATTTGCTTACCTGGCTAAAGGTTAGCATGTTTAAAATACGTAAGTCGTTTTGTTCATCAAATTTAAGTAGATAACTCATCAGTTGTTTGCATCAGAGCGATAATTTTTGAGATAGTTATTAAAACTGTTTAAAGGTTGTCAAACGTTGTTTCTCGTTGTATATCCTTTAATTCTAGAGTTAAATTGATAAATAACGTGTACGAATTTGTTTAACGCATTTGTTTTGGTTACTCGACGTCTCCGTTCTCGTGTAGCCTACATATTGCGTTTTTTTTTTAATTTGCTTACCTGGCTAAAGGTTAGCATGTTTAAAATACGTAAGTCGTTTTGTTCATCAAATTTAAGTAGATAACTCATCAGTTGTTTGCATCAGAGCGATAATTTTTGAGATAGTTATTAAAACTGTTTAAAGGTTGTCAAACGTTGTTTCTCGTTGTATATCCTTTAATTCTAGAGTTAAATTGATAAATAACGTGTACGAATTTGTTTAACGCATTTGTTTTGGTTACTCGACGTCTCCGTTCTCGTGTAGCCCACATATTGCGTTTTTTTTTTAATTTGCTTACCAGGCTAAAGGTTAGCATGTTTAAAATACGTAAGTCGTTTTGTTCATCATATTTAAGTAGATAACTCATCAGTTGTTTGCATCAGAGCGACAATTTTTGAGATAGTTATTAAAATTGTTTAAAGGTTGTCAAACGTTGTTTCTCGTTGTATATCCTTTAATTCTAGAGTTAAATTGATAAATAACGTGTACGAATTTCTTTAACGCATTTGTTTTGGTTACTCGACGTCTCCGTTCTCGTGTAGCCTACATATTGCGTTTTTTTTTTAATTTGCTTACCTGGCTAAAGGTTAGCATGTTTAAAATACGTAAGTCGTTTTGTTCATCAAATTTAAGTAGATAACTCATCAGTTGTTTGCATCAGAGCGATAATTTTTGAGATAGTTATTAAAACTGTTTAAAGGTTGTCAAACGTTGTTTCTCGTTGTATATCCTTTAATTCTAGAGTTAGATTGATAAATAACGTGTACGAATTTGTTTAACGCATTTGTTTTGGTTACTCGACGTCTCCGTTCTCGTGTAGCCTACATATTGCGTTTTTTTTTTAATTTGCTTACCTGGCTAAAGGTTAGCATGTTTAAAATACGTAAGTCGTTTTGTTCATCAAATTTAAGTAGATAACTCATCAGTTGTTTGCATCAGAGCGATAATTTTTGAGATAGTTATTAAAACTGTTTAAAGGTTGTCAAACGTTGTTTCTCGTTGTATATACTTTAATTCTAGAGTTAAATTGATAAATAACGTGTACGAATTTGTTTAACGCATTTGTTTTGGTTACTCGACGTCTCCGTTCTCGTGTAGCCTACATATTGCGTTTTTTTTTTAATTTGCTTACCGGGCTAAAGGTTAGCATGTTTAAAATACGTAAGTCGTTTTGTTCATCATATTTAAGTAGATAACTCATCAGTTGTTTGCATCAGAGCGATAATTTTTGAGATAGTTATTAAAACTGTTTAAAGGTTGTCAAACGTTGTTTCTCGTTGTATATCCTTTAATCCTAGAGTTAAATTGATAAATAACGTGTACGAATTTGTTTAACGTATTTGTTTTGGTTACTCGACGTCTCCGTTCTCGTGTAGCCTACATATTGCGTTTTTTTTTTAATTTGCTTACCTGGCTAAAGGTTAGCATGTTTAAAATACGTAAGTCGTTTTGTTCATCATATTTAAGTAGATAACTCATCAGTTGTTTGCATCAGAGCGATAATTTTTGAGATAGTTATTAAAACTGTTTAAAGGTTGTCAAACGTTGTTTCTCGTTGTATATACTTTAATTCTAGAGTTAAATTGATAAATAACGTGTACGAATTTGTTTAACGCATTTGTTTTGGTTACTCGACGTCTCCGTTCTCGTGTAGCCTACATATTGCGTTTTTTTTTTAATTTGCTTACCTGGCTAAAGGTTAGCATGTTTAAAATACGTAAGTCGTTTTGTTCATCATATTTAAGTAGATAACTCATCAGTTGTTTGCATCAGAGCGATAATTTTTGAGATAGTTATTAAAACTGTTTAAAGGTTGTCAAACGTTGTTTCTCGTTGTATATCCTTTAATTCTAGAGTTAAATTGATAAATAACGTGTACGAATTTGTTTAACGCATTTGTTTTGGTTACTCGACGTCTCCGTTCTCGTGTAGCCTACATATTGCGTTTTTTTTTTAATTTGCTTACCGGGCTAAAGGTTAGCATGTTTAAAATACGTAAGTCGTTTTGTTCATCAAATTTAAGTAGATAACTCATCAGTTGTTTGCATCAGAGCGATAATTTTTGAGATAGTTATTAAAACTGTTTAAAAGTTGTCAAACGTTGTTTCTCGTTGTATATCCTTTAATTCTAGAGTTAAATTGATAAATAACGTGTACGAATTTGTTTAACGCATTTGTTTTGGTTACTCGACGTCTCCGTTCTCGTGTAGCCCACATATTGCGTTTTTTTTTTTAATTTGCTTACCGGGCTAAAGGTTAGCATGTTTAAAATACGTAAGTCGTTTTGTTCATCAAATTTAAGTAGATAACTCATCAGTTGTTTGCATCAGAGCGATAATTTTTGAGATAGTTATTAAAACTGTTTAAAAGTTGTCAAACGTTGTTTCTCGTTGTATATCCTTTAATTCTAGAGTTAAATTGATAAATAACGTGTACGAATTTGTTTAACGCATTTGTTTTGGTTACTCGACGTCTCCGTTCTCGTGTAGCCGACATATTGCGTTTTTTTTTTAATTTGCTTACCTGGCTAAAGGTTAGCATGTTTAAAATACGTAAGTCGTTTTGTTCATCAAATTTAAGTAGATAACTCATCAGTTGTTTGCATCAGAGCGACAATTTTTGAGATAGTTATTAAAACTGTTTAAAGGTTGTCAAACGTTGTTTCTCGTTGTATATCCTTTAATTCTATAGTTAAATTGATAAATAACGTGTACGAATTTGTTTAACGCATTTGTTTTGGTTACTCGACGTCTCCGTTCTCGTGTAGCCTACATATTGCGTTTTTTTTTTAATTTGCTTACCGGGCTAAAGGTTAGCATGTTTAAAATACGTAAGTCGTTTTGTTCATCATATTTAAGTAGATAACTCATCAGTTGTTTGCATCAGAGCGATAATTTTTGAGATAGTTATTAAAACTGTTTAAAGGTTGTCAAACGTTGTTTCTCGTTGTATATCCTTTAATTCTAGAGTTAAATTGATAAATAACGTGTACGAATTTGTTTAACGCATTTGTTTTGGTTACTCGACGTCTCCGTTCTCGTGTAGCCTACATATTGCGTTTTTTTTTTAATTTGCTTACCTGGCTAAAGGTTAGCATGTTTAAAATACGTAAGTCGTTTTGTTCATCATATTTAAGTAGATAACTCATCAGTTGTTTGCATGAGAGCGACAATTTTTGAGATAGTTATTAAAATTGTTTAAAGGTTGTCAAACGTTGTTTCTCGTTGTATATCCTTTAATTCTAGAGTTAAATTGATAAATAACGTGTACGAATTTGTTTAACGCATTTGTTTTGGTTACTCGACGTCTCCGTTCTCGTGTAGCCTACATATTGCGTTTTTTTTTTAATTTGCTTACCGGGCTAAAGGTTAGCATATTTAAAATACGTAAGTCGTTTTGTTCATCAAATTTAAGTAGATAACTCATCAGTTGTTTGCATCAGAGCGATAATTTTTGAGATAGTTATTAAAATTGTTTAAAGGTTGTCAAACGTTGTTTCTCGTTGTATATCCTTTCATTCTAGAGTTAAATTGATAAATAACGTGTACGAATTTGTTTAACGCATTTGTTTTGGTTACTCGACGTCTCCGTTCTCGTGTAGCCTACATATTGCGTTTTTTTTTTAATTTGCTTACCTGGCTAAAGGTTAGCATGTTTAAAATACGTAAGTCGTTTTGTTCATCATATTTAAGTAGATAACTCATCAGTTGTTTGCATCAGAGCGATAATTTTTGAGATAGTTATTAAAACTGTTTAAAGGTTTTCAAACGTTGTTTCTCGTTGTATATCCTTTAATTCTAGAGTTAAATTGATAAATAACGTGTACGAATTTGTTTAACGCATTTGTTTTGGTTACTCGACGTCTCCGTTCTCGTGTAGCCTACATATTGCGTTTTTTTTTTAATTTGCTTACCTGGCTAAAGGTTAGCATGTTTAAAATACGTAAGTCGTTTTGTTCATCAAATTTAAGTAGATAACTCATCAGTTGTTTGCATCAGAGCGATAATTTTTGAGATAGTTATTAAAACTGTTTAAAGGTTGTCAAACGTTGTTTCTCGTTGTATATCCTTTAATTCTAGAGTTAAATTGATAAATAACGTGTACGAATTTGTTTAACGCATTTGTTTTGGTTACTCGACGTCTCCGTTCTCGTGTAGCCTACATATTGCGTTTTTTTTTTAATTTGCTTACCTGGCTAAAGGTTAGCATGTTTAAAATACGTAAGTCGTTTTGTTCATCAAATTTAAGTAGATAACTCATCAGTTGTTTGCATCAGAGCGATAATTTTTGAGATAGTTATTAAAACTGTTTAAAGGTTGTCAAACGTTGTTTCTCGTTGTATATCCTTTAATTCTAGAGTTAAATTGATAAATAACGTGTACGAATTTGTTTAACGCATTTGTTTTGGTTACTCGACGTCTCCGTTCTCGTGTAGCCTACATATTGCGTTTTTTTTTTAATTTGCTTACCGGGCTAAAGGTTAGCATGTTTAAAATACGTAAGTCGTTTTGTTCAACAAATTTGAGTAGATAACTCAGCAGTTGTTTGCATCAGAGCGACAATTTTTGAGATAGTTATTAAAACTGTTTAAAGGTTGTCAAACGTTGTTTCTCGTTGTATATACTTTAATTCTAGAGTTAAATTGATAAATAACGTGTACGAATTTGTTTAACGCATTTGTTTTGGTTACTCGACGTCTCCGTTCTCGTGTAGCCTACATATTGCGTTTTTTTTTTAATTTGCTTACCTGGCTAAAGGTTAGCATGTTTAAAATACGTAAGTCGTTTTGTTCATCATATTTAAGTAGATAACTCATCAGTTGTTTGCATCAGAGCGATAATTTTTGAGATAGTTATTAAAACTGTTTAAAGGTTGTCAAACGTTGTTTCTCGTTGTATATCCTTTAATTCTAGAGTTAAATTGATAAATAACGTGTACGAATTAGTTTAACGCATTTGTTTTGGTTACTCGACGTCTCCGTTCTCGTGTAGCCTACATATTGCGTTTTTTTTTTTAATTTGCTTACCGGGCTAAAGGTTAGCATGTTTAAAATACGTAAGTCGTTTTGTTCATCATATTTAAGTAGATAACTCATCAGTTGTTTGCATCAGAGCGATAATTTTTGAGATAGTTATTAAAACTGTTTAAAGGTTGTCAAACGTTGTTTCTCGTTGTATATCCTTTAATTCTAGAGTTAAATTGATAAATAACGTGTACGAATTTGTTTAACGCATTTGTTTTGGTTACTCGACGTCTCTGTTCTCGTGTAGCCTACATATTGCGTTTTTTTTAATTTGCTTACCGGGCTAAAGGTTAGCATGTTTAAAATACGTAAGTCGTTTTGTTCATCAAATTTAAGTAGATAACTCATCAGTTGTTTGCATCAGAGCGACAATTTTTGAGATAGTTATTAAAACTGTTTAAAGGTTGTCAAACGTTGTTTCTCGTTGTATATCCTTTAATTCTAGAGTTAAATTGATAAATAACGTGTACGAATTTGTTTAACGCATTTGTATTGGTTACTCGACGTCTCCGTTCTCGTGTAGCCTACATATTGCGTTTTTTTTTTAATTTGCTTACCGGGCTAAAGGTTAGCATGTTTAAAATACGTAAGTCGTTTTGTTCAACAAATTTGAGTAGATAACTCAGCAGTTGTTTGCATCAGAGCGACAATTTTTGAGATAGTTATTAAAATTGTTTAAAGGTTGTCAAACGTTGTTTCTCGTTGTATATCCTTTAATTCTAGAGTTAAATTGATAAATAACGTGTACGAATTTGTTTAACGCGTTTGTTTTGGTTACTCGACGTCTCCGTTCTCGTGTAGCCTACATATTGCGTTTTTTTTTTAATTTGCTTACCGGGCTAAAGGTTAGCATGTTTAAAATACGTAAGTCGTTTTGTTCATCAAATTTAAGTAGATAACTCATCAGTTGTTTGCATCAGAGCGATAATTTTTGAGATAGTTATTAAAACTGTTTAAAGGTTGTCAAACGTTGTTTCTCGTTGTATATCCTTTAATTCTAGAGTTAAATTGATAAATAACGTGTACGAATTTGTTTAACGCATTTGTTTTGGTTACTCGACGTCTCCGTTCTCGTGTAGCCTACATATTGCGTTTTTTTTTTAATTTGCTTACCTGGCTAAAGGTTAGCATGTTTAAAATACGTAAGTCGTTTTGTTCATCATATTTAAGTAGATAACTCATCAGTTGTTTGCATCAGAGCGATAATTTTTGAGATAGTTATTAAAACTGTTTAAAGGTTGTCAAACGTTGTTTCTCGTTGTATATCCTTTAATTCTAGAGTTAAATTGATAAATAACGTGTACGAATTTGTTTAACGCATTTGTTTTGGTTACTCGACGTCTCCGTTCTCGTGTAGCCCACATATAGCGTTTTTTTTTTTAATTTGCTTACCGGGCTAAAGGTTAGCATGTTTAAAATACGTAAGTCGTTTTGTTCATCATATTTAAGTAGATAACTCATCAGTTGTTTGCATCAGAGCGATAATTTTTGAGATAGTTATTAAAACTGTTTAAAAGTTGTCAAACGTTGTTTCTCGTTGTATATCCTTTAATTCTAGAGTTAAATTGATAAATAACGTGTACGAATTTGTTTAACGCATTTGTTTTGGTTACTCGACGTCTCCGTTCTCGTGTAGCCTACATATTGCGTTTTTTTTTTAATTTGCTTACCTGGCTAAAGGTTAGCATGTTTAAAATACGTAAGTCGTTTTGTTCATCATATTTAAGTAGATAACTCATCAGTTGTTTGCATCAGAGCGATAATTTTTGAGATAGTTATTAAAACTGTTTAAAGGTTGTCAAACGTTGTTTCTCATTGTATATCCTTTAATTCTAGAGTTAAATTGATAAATAACGTGTACGAATTTGTTTAACGCATTTGTTTTGGTTACTCGACGTCTCCGTTCTCGTGTAGCCT
The DNA here is from genome assembly GCF_040869045.1 of Eurosta solidaginis. NCBI lineage: Eukaryota > Metazoa > Arthropoda > Insecta > Diptera > Tephritidae > Eurosta > Eurosta solidaginis. The sequence goes on along the minus strand of NW_027137127.1, from coordinate 67,291 downwards.
ACATATTGCGTTTTTTTTTTTAATTTGCTTACCGGGCTAAAGGTTAGCATGTTTAAAATACGTAAGTCGTTTTGTTCAACAAATTTGAGTAGATAACTCAGCAGTTGTTTGCATGAGAGCGACAATTTTTGAGATAGTTATTAAAACTGTTTAAAGGTTGTCAAACGTTGTTTCTCGTTGTATATCCTTTAATTCTAGAGTTAAATTGATAAATAACGTGTACGAATTTGTTTAACGCATTTGTTTTGGTTACTCGACGTCTCCGTTCTCGTGTAGCCTACATATTGCGTTTTTTTTTTAATTTGCTTACCTGGCTAAAGGTTAGCATGTTTAAAATACGTAAGTCGTTTTGTTCATCATATTTAAGTAGATAACTCATCAGTTGTTTGCATCAGAGCGATAATTTTTGAGATAGTTATTAAAACTGTTTAAAGGTTGTCAAACGTTGTTTCTCGTTGTATATCCTTTAATTCTAGAGTTAAATTGATAAATAACGTGTACGAATTTGTTTAACGCATTTGTTTTGGTTACTCGACGTCTCCGTTCTCGTGTAGCCTACATATTGCGTTTTTTTTTTTAATTTGCTTACCGGGCTAAAGGTTAGCATGTTTAAAATACGTAAGTCGTTTTGTTCATCAAATTTAAGTAGATAACTCATCAGTTGTTTGCATCAGAGCGACAATTTTTGAGATAGTTATTAAAATTGTTTAAAGGTTGTCAAACGTTGTTTCTCGTTGTATATCCTTTAATTCTAGAGTTAAATTGATAAATAACGTGTACGAATTTGTTTAACGCATTTGTTTTGGTTACTCGACGTCTCCGTTCTCGTGTAGCCTACATATTGCGTTTTTTTTTTAATTTGCTTACCTGGCTAAAGGTTAGCATGTTTAAAATACGTAAGTCGTTTTGTTCATCATATTTAAGTAGATAACTCATCAGTTGTTTGCATCAGAGCGATAATTTTTGAGATAGTTATTAAAACTGTTTAAAGGTTGTCAAACGTTGTTTCTCGTTGTATATCCTTTAATTCTAGAGTTAAATTGATAAATAACGTGTACGAATTTGTTTAACGCATTTGTTTTGGTTACTCGACGTCTCCGTTCTCGTGTAGCCTACATATTGCGTTTTTTTTTTTAATTTGCTTACCGGGCTAAAGGTTAGCATGTTTAAAATACGTAAGTCGTTTTGTTCAACAAATTTGAGTAGATAACTCAGCAGTTGTTTGCATCAGAGCGACAATTTTTGAGATAGTTATTAAAATTGTTTAAAGGTTGTCAAACGTTGTTTCTCGTTGTATATCCTTTAATTCTAGAGTTAAATTGATAAATAACGTGTACGAATTTGTTTAACGCATTTGTTTTGGTTACTCGACGTCTCCGTTCTCGTGTAGCCTACATATTGCGTTTTTTTTTTAATTTGCTTACCTGGCTAAAGGTTAGCATGTTTAAAATACGTAAGTCGTTTTGTTCATCATATTTAAGTAGATAACTCATCAGTTGTTTGCATCAGAGCGATAATTTTTGAGATAGTTATTAAAACTGTTTAAAGGTTGTCAAACGTTGTTTCTCGTTGTATATCCTTTAATTCTAGAGTTAAATTGATAAATAACGTGTACGAATTTGTTTAACGCATTTGTTTTGGTTACTCGACGTCTCCGTTCTCGTGTAGCCTACATATTGCGTTTTTTTTTTAATTTGCTTACCGGGCTAAAGGTTAGCATGTTTAAAATACGTAAGTCGTTTTGTTCATCAAATTTAAGTAGATAACTCATCAGTTGTTTGCATCAGAGCGATAATTTTTGAGATAGTTATTAAAACTGTTTAAAAGTTGTCAAACGTTGTTTCTCGTTGTATATCCTTTAATTCTAGAGTTAAATTGATAAATAACGTGTACGAATTTGTTTAACGTATTTGTTTTGGTTACTCGACGTCTCCGTTCTCGTGTAGCCTACATATTGCGTTTTTTTTTTAATTTGCTTACCGGGCTAAAGGTTAGCATGTTTAAAATACGTAAGTCGTTTTGTTCAACAAATTTGAGTAGATAACTCAGCAGTTGTTTGCATCAGAGCGATAATTTTTGAGATAGTTATTAAAACTGTTTAAAGGTTGTCAAACGTTGTTTCTCGTTGTATATCCTTTAATTCTAGAGTTAAATTGATAAATAACGTGTACGAATTTGTTTAACGCATTTGTTTTGGTTATTCGACGTCTCCGTTCTCGTGTAGCCTACATATTGCGTTTTTTTTTAATTTGCTTACCGGGCTAAAGGTTAGCATGTTTAAAATACGTAAGTCGTTTTGTTCATCAAATTTAAGTAGATAACTCATCAGTTGTTTGCATCAGAGCGACAATTTTTGAGATAGTTATTAAAACTGTTTAAAGGTTGTCAAACGTTGTTTCTCGTTGTATATCCTTTAATTCTAGAGTTAAATTGATAAATAACGTGTACGAATTTGTTTAACGCATTTGTTTTGGTTACTCGACGTCTCCGTTCTCGTGTAGCCTACATATTGCGTTTTTTTTTTAATTTGCTTACCGGGCTAAAGGTTAGCATGTTTAAAATACGTAAGTCGTTTTGTTCATCAAATTTAAGTAGATAACTCATCAGTTGTTTGCATCAGAGCGATAATTTTTGAGATAGTTATTAAAACTGTTTAAAGGTTGTCAAACGTTGTTTCTCGTTGTATATCCTTTAATTCTAGAGTTAAATTGATAAATAACGTGTACGAATTTGTTTAACGCATTTGTTTTGGTTACTCGACGTCTCCGTTCTCGTGTAGCCTACATATTGCGTTTTTTTTTTAATTTGCTTACCGGGCTAAAGGTTAGCATGTTTAAAATACGTAAGTCGTTTTGTTCATCAAATTTAAGTAGATAACTCATCAGTTGTTTGCATCAGAGCGACAATTTTTGAGATAGTTATTAAAACTGTTTAAAGGTTGTCAAACGTTGTTTCTCGTTGTATATCCTTTAATTCTAGAGTTAAATTGATAAATAACGTGTACGAATTTGTTTAACGTATTTGTTTTGGTTACTCGACGTCTCCGTTCTCGTGTAGCCTACATATTGCGTTTTTTTTTTAATTTGCTTACCGGGCTAAAGGTTAGCATGTTTAAAATACGTAAGTCGTTTTGTTCATCAAATTTAAGTAGATAACTCATCAGTTGTTTGCATCAGAGCGATAATTTTTGAGATAGTTATTAAAACTGTTTAAAGGTTGTCAAACGTTGTTTCTCGTTGTATATCCTTTAATTCTAGAGCTAAATTGATAAATAACGTGTACGAATTTGTTTAACGCATTTGTTTTGGTTACTCGACGTCTCCGTTCTCGTGTAGCCTACATATTGCGTTTTTTTTTAATTTGCTTACCGGGCTAAAGGTTAGCATGTTTAAAATACGTAAGTCGTTTTGTTCAACAAATTTGAGTAGATAACTCAGAAGTTGTTTGCATCAGAGCGACAATTTTTGAGATAGTTATTAAAATTGTTTAAAGGTTGTCAAACGTTGTTTCTCGTTGTATATCCTTTAATTCTAGAGTTAAATTGATAAATAACGTGTACGAATTTGTTTAACGCATTTGTTTTGGTTACTCGACGTCTCCGTTCTCGTGTAGCCTACATATTGCGTTTTTTTTTTAATTTGCTTACCGGGCTAAAGAATAGCATGTTTAAAATACGTAAGTCGTTTTGTTCATCAAATTTAAGTAGATAACTCATCAGTTGTTTGCATCAGAGCGATAATTTTTGAGATAGTTATTAAAATTGTTTAAAGGTTGTCAAACGTTGTTTCTCGTTGTATATCCTTTAATTCTAGAGTTAAATTGATAAATAACGTGTACGAATTTGTTTAACGTATTTGTTTTGGTTACTCGACGTCTCCGTTCTCGTGTAGCCTACATATTGCGTTTTTTTTTTTAATTTGCTTACCGGGCTAAAGGTTAGCATGTTTAAAATACGTAAGTCGTTTTGTTCATCATATTTAAGTAGATAACTCATCAGTTGTTTGCATCAGAGCGATAATTTTTGAGATAGTTATTAAAACTGTTTAAAGGTTGTCAAACGTTGTTTCTCGTTGTATATCCTTTAATTCTAGAGTTAAATTGATAAATAACGTGTACGAATTTGTTTAACGCATTTGTTTTGGTTACTCGACGTCTCCGTTCTCGTGTAGCCTACATATTGCGTTTTTTTTTTAATTTGCTTACCGGGCTAAAGGTTAGCATGTTTAAAATACGTAAGTCGTTTTGTTCATCAAATTTAAGTAGATAACTCATCAGTTGTTTGCATCAGAGCGATAATTTTTGAGATAGTTATTAAAACTGTTTAAAGGTTGTCAAACGTTGTTTCTCGTTGTATATCCTTTAATTCTAGAGTTAAATTGATAAATAACGTGTACGAATTTGTTTAACGCATTTGTTTTGGTTACTCGACGTCTCCGTTCTCGTGTAGCCTACATATTGCGTTTTTTTTTTTTAATTTGCTTACCGGGCTAAAGGTTAGCATGTTTAAAATACGTAAGTCGTTTTGTTCATCAAATTTAAGTAGATAACTCATCAGTTGTTTGCATCAGAGCGACAATTTTTGAGATAGTTATTAAAACTGTTTAAAGGTTGTCAAACGTTGTTTCTCGTTGTATATCCTTTAATTCTAGAGTTAAATTGATAAATAACGTGTACGAATTTGTTTAACGCATTTGTTTTGGTTACTCGACGTCTCCGTTCTCGTGTAGCCTACATATTGCGTTTTTTTTTTAATTTGCTTACCGGGCTAAAGGTTAGCATGTTTAAAATACGTAAGTCGTTTTGTTCATCAAATTTAAGTAGATAACTCATCAGTTGTTTGCATCAGAGCGATAATTTTTGAGATAGTTATTAAAACTGTTTAAAGGTTGTCAAACGTTGTTTCTCGTTGTATATCCTTTAATTCTAGAGTTAAATTGATAAATAACGTGTACGAATTTGTTTAACGCATTTGTTTTGGTTACTCGACGTCTCCGTTCTCGTGTAGCCTACATATTGCGTTTTTTTTTTAATTTGCTTACCGGGCTAAAGGTTAGCATGCTTAAAATACGTAAGTCGTTTTGTTCATCATATTTAAGTAGATAACTCATCAGTTGTTTGCATCAGAGCGATAATTTTTGAGATAGTTATTAAAACTGTTTAAAGGTTGTCAAACGTTGTTTCTCGTTGTATATCCTTTAATTCTAGAGTTAAATTGATAAATAACGTGTACGAATTTGTTTAACGCATTTGTTTTGGTTACTCGACGTCTCCGTTCTCGTGTAGCCTACATATTGCGTTTTTTTTTTAATTTGCTTACCTGGCTAAAGGTTAGCATGTTTAAAATACGTAAGTCGTTTTGTTCATCAAATTTAAGTAGATAACTCATCAGTTGTTTGCATCAGAGCGATAATTTTTGAGATAGTTATTAAAACTGTTTAAAAGTTGTCAAACGTTGTTTCTCGTTGTATATACTTTAATTCTAGAGTTAAATTGATAAATAACGTGTACGAATTTGTTTAACGCATTTGTTTTGGTTACCCGACGTCTCCGTTCTCGTGTAGCCTACATATTGCGTTTTTTTTTTTAATTTGCTTACCTGGCTAAATGTTAGCATGTTTAAAATACGTAAGTCGTTTTGTTCATCATATTTAAGTAGATAACTCATCAGTTGTTTGCATCAGAGCGATAATTTTTGAGATAGTTATTAAAACTGTTTAAAGGTTGTCAAACGTTGTTTCTCGTTGTATATCCTTTAATTCTAGAGTTAAATTGATAAATAACGTGTACGAATTTATTTAACGCATTTGTTTTGGTTACTCGACGTCTCCGTTCTCGTGTAGCCTACATATTGCGTTTTTTTTTAATTTGCTTACCGGGCTAAAGGTTAGCATGTTTAAAATACGTAAGTCGTTTTGTTCAACAAATTTGAGTAGATAACTCAGCAGTTGTTTGCATCAGAGCGACAATTTTTGAGATAGTTATTAAAATTGTTTAAAGGTTGTCAAACGTTGTTTCTCGTTGTATATCCTTTAATTCTAGAGTTAAATTGATAAATAACGTGTACGAATTTGTTTAACGCATTTGTTTTGGTTACTCGACGTCTCCGTTCTCGTGTAGCCTACATATTGCGTTTTTTTTTTAATTTGCTTACCGGGCTAAAGAATAGCATGTTTAAAATACGTAAGTCGTTTTGTTCATCAAATTTAAGTAGATAACTCATCAGTTGTTTGCATCAGAGCGATAATTTTTGAGATAGTTATTAAAATTGTTTAAAGGTTGTCAAACGTTGTTTCTCGTTGTATATCCTTTAATTCTAGAGTTAAATTGATAAATAACGTGTACGAATTTGTTTAACGTATTTGTTTTGGTAACTCGACGTCTCCGTTCTCGTGTAGCCTACATATTGCGTTTTTTTTTTTTAATTTGCTTACCGGGCTAAAGGTTAGCATGTTTAAAATACGTAAGTCGTTTTGTTCATCATATTTAAGTAGATAACTCATCAGTTGTTTGCATCAGAGCGATAATTTTTGAGATAGTTATTAAAACTGTTTAAAGGTTGTCAAACGTTGTTTCTCGTTGTATATCCTTTAATTCTAGAGTTAAATTGATAAATAACGTGTACGAATTTGTTTAACGCATTTGTTTTGGTTACTCGACGTCTCCGTTCTCGTGTAGCCTACATATTGCGTTTTTTTTTTTAATTTGCTTACCGGGCTAAAGGTTAGCATGTTTAAAATACGTAAGTCGTTTTGTTCATCAAATTTAAGTAGATAACTCATCAGTTGTTTGCATCAGAGCGATAATTTTTGAGATAGTTATTAAAACTGTTTAAAGGTTGTCAAACGTTGTTTCTCGTTGTATATCCTTTAATTCTAGAGTTAAATTGATAAATAACGCGTACGAATTTGTTTAACGCATTTGTTTTGGTTACTCGACGTCTCCGTTCTCGTGTAGCCTACATATTGCGTTTTTTTTTTTAATTTGCTTACCTGGCTAAAGGTTAGCATGTTTAAAATACGTAAGTCGTTTTGTTCATCATATTTAAGTAGATAACTCATCAGTTGTTTGCATCAGAGCGATAATTTTTGAGATAGTTATTAAAACTGTTTAAAAGTTGTCAAACGTTGTTTCTCGTTGTATATCCTTTAATTCTAGAGTTAAATTGATAAATAACGTGTACGAATTTGTTTAACGCATTTGTTTTGGTTACTCGACGTCTCCGTTCTCGTGTAGCCTACATATTGCGTTTTTTTTTTAATTTGCTTACCGGGCTAAAGGTTAGCATGTTTAAAATACGTAAGTCGTTTTGTTCATCATATTTAAGTAGATAACTCATCAGTTGTTTGCATCAGAGCGATAATTTTTGAGATAGTTATTAAAACTGTTTAAAGGTTGTCAAACGTTGTTTCTCGTTGTATATCCTTTAATTCTAGAGTTAAATTGATAAATAACGTGTACGAATTTGTTTAACGCATTTGTTTTGGTTACTCGACGTCTCCGTTCTCGTGTAGCCTACATATTGCGTTTTTTTTTTAATTTGCTTACCTGGCTAAAGGTTAGCATGTTTAAAATACGTAAGTCGTTTTGTTCATCATATTTAAGTAGATAACTCATCAGTTGTTTGCATGAGAGCGACAATTTTTGAGATAGTTATTAAAATTGTTTAAAGGTTGTCAAACGTTGTTTCTCGTTGTATATCCTTTAATTCTAGAGTTAAATTGATAAATAACGTGTACGAATTTGTTTAACGCATTTGTTTTGGTTACTCGACGTCTCCGTTCTCGTGTAGCCCACATATAGCGTTTTTTTTTTTAATTTGCTTACCGGGCTAAAGGTTAGCATGTTTAAAATACGTAAGTCGTTTTGTTCATCATATTTAAGTAGATAACTCATCAGTTGTTTGCATCAGAGCGATAATTTTTGAGATAGTTATTAAAACTGTTTAAAAGTTGTCAAACGTTGTTTCTCGTTGTATATCCTTTAATTCTAGAGTTAAATTGATAAATAACGTGTACGAATTTGTTTAACGCATTTGTTTTGGTTACTCGACGTCTCCGTTCTCGTGTAGCCTACATATTGCGTTTTTTTTTTAATTTGCTTACCTGGCTAAAGGTTAGCATGTTTAAAATACGTAAGTCGTTTTGTTCATCATATTTAAGTAGATAACTCATCAGTTGTTTGCATCAGAGCGATAATTTTTGAGATAGTTATTAAAACTGTTTAAAGGTTGTCAAACGTTCTTTCTCGTTGTATATCCTTTAATTCTAGAGTTAAATTGATAAATAACGTGTACGAATTTGTTTAACGCATTTGTTTTGGTTACTCGACGTCTCCGTTCTCGTGTAGCCTACATATTGCGTTTTTTTTTTAATTTGCTTACCGGGCTAAAGGTTAGCATGTTTAAAATACGTAAGTCGTTTTGTTCAACAAATTTGAGTAGATAACTCAGCAGTTGTTTGCATGAGAGCGACAATTTTTGAGATAGTTATTAAAACTGTTTAAAGGTTGTCAAACGTTGTTTCTGGTTGTATATCCTTTAATTCTAGAGTTAGATTGATAAATAACGTGTACGAATTTGTTTAACGCATTTGTTTTGGTTACTCGACGTCTCCGTTCTCGTGTAGCCTACATATTGCGTTTTTTTTTTAATTTGCTTACCGGGCTAAAGGTTAGCATGTTTAAAATACGTAAGTCGTTTTGTTCAACAAATTTGAGTAGATAACTCAGCAGTTGTTTGCATCAGAGCGACAATTTTTGAGATAGTTATTAAAATTGTTTAAAGGTTGTCAAACGTTGTTTCTCGTTGTATATCCTTTAATTCTAGAGTTAAATTGATAAATAACGTGTACGAATTTGTTTAACGCATTTGTTTTGGTTACTCGACGTCTCCGTTCTCGTGTAGCCTACATATTGCGTTTTTTTTTTAATTTGCTTACCGGGCTAAAGGTTAGCATGTTTAAAATACGTAAGTCATTTTGTTCATCAAATTTAAGTAGATAACTCATCAGTTGTTTGCATCAGAGCGACAATTTTTGAGAGAGTTATTAAAACTGTTTAAAGGTTGTCAAACGTTGTTTCTCGTTGTATATCCTTTAATTCTAGAGTTAAATTGATAAATAACGTGTACGAATTTGTTTAACGCATTTGTTTTGGTTACTCGACGTCTCCGTTCTCGTGTAGCCGACATATTGCGTTTTTTTTTTAATTTGATTACCGGGCTAAAGGTTAGCATGTTTAAAATACGTAAGTCGTTTTGTTCATTAAATTTAAGTAGATAACTCATCAGTTGTTTGCATCAGAGCGACAATTTTTGAGATAGTTATTAAAACTGTTTAAAGGTTGTCAAACGTTGTTTTTCGTTGTATATCCTTTAATTCTAGAGTTAAATTGATAAATAACGTGTACGAATTTGTTTAACGCATTTGTTTTGGTTACTCGACGTCTCCGTTCTCGTGTAGCCTACATATTGCGTTTTTTTTTTAATTTGCTTACCGGGCTAAAGGTTAGCATGTTTAAAATACGTAGGTCGTTTTGTTCAACAAATTTGAGTAGATAACTCAGCAGTTGTTTGCATCAGAGCGACAATTTTTGAGATAGTTATTAAAATTGTTTAAAGGTTGTCAAACGTTGTTTCTCGTTGAATATCCTTTAATTCTAGAGTTAAATTGATAAATAACGTGTACGAATTTGTTTAACGCATTTGTTTTGGTTACTCGACGTCTCCGTTCTCGTGTAGCCTACATATTGCGTTTTTTTTTTAATTTGCTTACCTGGCTAAAGGTTAGCATGTTTAAAATACGTAAGTCGTTTTGTTCAACAAATTTGAGTAGATAACTCAGCAGTTGTTTGCATCAGAGCAACAATTTTTGAGATAGTTATTAAAATTGTTTAAAGGTTGTCAAACGTTGTTTCTCGTTGTATATCCTTTAATTCTAGAGTTAAATTGATAAATAACGTGTACGAATTTGTTTAACGCATTTGTTTTGGTTACTCGACGTCTCCGTTCTCGTGTAGCCTACATATTGCGTTTTTTTTTTAATTTGCTTACCGGGCTAAAGGTTAGCATGTTTAAAATACGTAAGTCGTTTTGTTCATCAAATTTAAGTAGATAACTCATCAGTTGTTTGCATCAGAGCGATAATTTTTGAGATAGTTATTAAAACTGTTTAAAAGTTGTCAAACGTTGTTTCTCGTTGTATATCCTTTAATTCTAGAGTTAAATTGATAAATAACGTGTACGAATTTGTTTAACGCATTTGTTTTGGTTACTCGACGTCTCCGTTCTCGTGTAGCCTACATATTGCGTTTTTTTTTTAATTTGCTTACCTGGCTAAAGGTTAGCATGTTTAAAATACGTAAGTCGTTTTGTTGATCATATTTAAGTAGATAACTCATCAGTTGTTTGCATCAGAGCGATAATTTTTGAGATAGTTATTAAAACTGTTTAAAGGTTGTCAAACGTTGTTTCTCGTTGTATATCCTTTAATTCTAGAGTTAAATTGATAAATAACGTGTACGAATTTGTTTAACGCATTTGTTTTGGTTACTCGTCGTCTCCGTTCTCGTGTAGCCTACATATTGCGTTTTTTTTTTAATTTGCTTACGTGGCTAAAGGTTAGCATGTTTAAAATACGTAAGTCGTTTTGTTCATCAAATTTAAGTAGATAACTCATCAGTTGTTTGCATCAGAGCGATAATTTTTGAGATAGTTATTAAAACTGTTTAAAGGTTGTCAAACGTTGTTTCTCGTTGTATATCCTTTAATTCTAGAGTTAAATTGATAAATAACGTGTACGAATTTGTTTAACGCATTTGTTTTGGTTACTCGACGTCTCCGTTCTCGTGTAGCCTACATATTGCGTTTTTTTTTAATTTGCTTACCTGGCTAAAGGTTAGCATGTTTAAAATACGTAAGTCGTTTTGTTCATCATATTTAAGTAGATAACTCATCAGTTGTTTGCATCAGAGCGATAATTTTTGAGATAGTTATTAAAACTGTTTAAAGGTTGTCAAACGTTGTTTCTCGTTGTATATCCTTTAATTCTAGAGTTAAATTGATAAATAACGTGTACGAATTTGTTTAACGCATTTGTTTTGGTTACTCGACGTCTCCGTTCTCGTGTAGCCTACATATTGCGTTTTTTTTTTAATTTGCTTACCGGGCTAAAGGTTAGCATGTTTAAAATACGTAAGTCGTTTTGTTCATCATATTTAAGTAGATAACTCATCAGTTGTTTGTATCAGAGCGATAATTTTTGAGATAGTTATTAAAACTGTTTAAAGGTTGTCAAACGTTGTTTCTCGTTGTATATCCTTTAATTCTAGAGTTAAATTGATAAATAACGTGTACGAATTTGTTTAACGCATTTGTTTTGGTTACTCGACGTCTCCGTTCTCGTGTAGCCTACATATTGCGTTTTTTTTTTAATTTGCTTACCTGGCTAAAGGTTAGCATGTTTAAAATACGTAAGTCGTTTTGTTCATCATATTTAAGTAGATAACTCATCAGTTGTTTGCATCAGAGCGATAATTTTTGAGATAGTTATTAAAACTGTTTAAAGGTTGTCAAACGTTGTTTCTCGTTGTATATCCTTTAATTCTAGAGTTAAATTGATAAATAACGTGTACGAATTTGTTTAACGCATTTGTTTTGGTTACTCGACGTCTCCGTTCTCGTGTAGCCTACATATTGCGTTTTTTTTTTAATTTGCTTACCTGGCTAAAGGTTAGCATGTTTAAAATACGTAAGTCGTTTTGTTCATCATATTTAAGTAGATAACTCATCAGTTGTTTGCATCAGAGCGATAATTTTTGAGATAGTTATTAAAACTGTTTAAAGGTTGTCAAACGTTGTTTCTCGTTGTATATCCTTTAATTCTAGAGTTAAATTGATAAATAACGTGTACGAATTTGTTTAACGCATTTGTTTTGGTTACTCGACGTCTCCGTTCTCGTGTAGCCTACATATTGCGTTTTTTTTTAATTTGCTTACCTGGCTAAAGGTTAGCATGTTTAAAATACGTAAGTCGTTTTGTTCATCATATTTAAGTAGATAACTCATCAGTTGTTTGCATCAGAGCGATAATTTTTGAGATAGTCATTAAAACTGTTTAAAGGTTGTCAAACGTTGTTTCTCGTTGTATATCCTTTAATTCTAGAGTTAAATTGATAAATAACGTGTACGAATTTGTTTAACGTATTTGTTTTGGTTACTCGACGTCTCCGTTCTCGTGTAGCCTACATATTGCGTTTTTTTTTTTAATTTGCTTACCGGGCTAAAGGTTAGCATGTTTAAAATACGTAAGTCGTTTTGTTCAACAAATTTGAGTAGATAACTCAGCAGTTGTTTGCATCAGAGCGATAATTTTTGAGATAGTTATTAAAACTGTTTAAAGGTTGTCAAACGTTGTTTCTCGTTGTATATCCTTTAATTCTAGAGTTAAATTGATAAATAAAGTGTACGAATTTGTTTAACGCATTTGTTTTGGTTACTCGACGTCTCCGTTCTCGTGTAGCCTACATATTGCGTTTTTTTTTTAATTTGCTTACCGGGCTAAAGGTTAGCATGTTTAAAATACGTAAGTCGTTTTGTTCATCAAATTTAAGTAGATAACTCATCAGTTGTTTGCATCAGAGCGACAATTTTTGAGATAGTTATTAAAACTGTTTAAAGGTTGTCAAACGTTGTTTCTCGTTGTATATCCTTTAATTCTAGAGTTAAATTGATAAATAACGTGTACGAATTTGTTTAACGCATTTGTTTTGGTTACTCGACGTCTCCGTTCTCGTGTAGCCTACATATTGCGTTTTTTTTTTAATTTGCTTACCGGGCTAAAGGTTAGCATGTTTAAAATACGTAAGTCGTTTTGTTCAACAAATTTGAGTAGATAACTCAGCAGTTGTTTGCATCAGAGCGACAATTTTTGAGATAGTTATTAAAATTGTTTAAAGGTTGTCAAACGTTGTTTCTCGTTGTATATCCTTTAATTCTAGAGTTAAATTGATAAATTACGTGTACGAATTTGTTTAACGCATTTGTTTTGGTTACTCGACGTCTCCGTTCTCGTGTAGCCTACATATTGCGTTTTTTTTTTAATTTGCTTACCTGGCTAAAGGTTAGCATGTTTAAAATACGTAAGTCGTTTTGTTCATCATATTTAAATAGATAACTCATCAGTTGTTTGCATCAGAGCGATAATTTTTGAGATAGTTATTAAAACTGTTTAAAGGTTGTCAAACGTTGTTTCTCGTTGTATATCCTTTAATTCTAGAGTTAAATTGATAAATAACGTGTACGAATTTGTTTAACGCATTTGTTTTGGTTACTCGACGTCTCCGTTCTCGTGTAGCCTACATATTGCGTTTTTTTTTTAATTTGCTTACCTGGCTAAAGGTTAGCATGTTTAAAATACGTAAGTCGTTTTGTTCATCAAATTTAAGTAGATAACTCATCAGTTGTTTGCATCAGAGCGATAATTTTTGAGATAGTTATTAAAACTGTTTAAAAGTTGTCAAACGTTGTTTCTCGTTGTATATCCTTTAATTCTAGAGTTAAATTGATAAATAACGTGTACGAATTTGTTTAACGCATTTGTTTTGGTTACTTGACGTCTCCGTTCTCGTGTAGCCTACATGTTGCTTTTTTTTTTTTAATTTGCTTACCGGGCTAAAGGTTAGCATGTTTAAAATACGTAAGTCGTTTTGTTCATCATATTTAAGTAGATAACTCATCAGTTGTTTGCATCAGAGCGATAATTTTTGAGATAGTTATTAAAACTGTTTAAAGGTTGTCAAACGTTGTTTCTCGTTGTATATCCTTTAATTCTAGAGTTAAATTGATAAATAACGTGTACGAATTTGTTTAACGCATTTGTTTTGGTTACTCGACGTCTCCGTTCTCGTGTAGCCTACATATTGCGTTTTTTTTTTTAATTTGCTTACCTGGCTAAAGGTTAGCATGTTTAAAATACGTAAGTCGTTTTGTTCATCATATTTAAGTAGATAACTCATCAGTTGTTTGCATCAGAGCGATAATTTTTGAGATAGTTATTAAAACTGTTTAAAGGTTGTCAAACGTTGTTTCTCGTTGTATATCCTTTAATTCTAGAGTTAAATTGATAAATAACGTGTACGAATTTGTTTAACGCATTTGTTTTGGTTACTCGACGTCTCCGTTCTCGTGTAGCCTACATATTGCGTTTTTTTTTTAATTTGCTTACCGGGCTAAAGGTTAGCATGTTTAAAATACGTAAGTCGTTTTGTTCAACAAATTTGAGTAGATAACTCAGCAGTTGTTTGCATCAGAGCGACAATTTTTGAGATAGTTATTAAAATTGTTTAAAGGTTGTCAAACGTTGTTTCTCGTTGTATATCCTTTAATTCTAGAGTTAAATTGATAAATAACGTGTACGAATTTGTTTAACGCATTTGTTTTGGTTACTCGACGTCTCCGTTCTCGTGTAGCCTACATATTGCGTTTTTTTTTTAATTTGCTTACCTGGCTAAAGGTTAGCATGTTTAAAATACGTAAGTCGTTTTGTTCATCATATTTAAGTAGATAACTCATCAGTTGTTTGCATCAGAGCGATAATTTTTGAGATAGTTATTAAAACTGTTTAAAGGTTGTCAAACGTTGTTTCTCGTTGTATATCCTTTAATTCTAGAGTTAAATTGATAAATAACGTGTACGAATTTGTTTAACGCATTTGTTTTGGTTACTCGACGTCTCCGTTCTCGTGTAGCCTACATATTGCGTTTTTTTTTTTAATTTGCTTACCTGGCTAAAGGTTAGCATGTTTAAAATACGTAAGTCGTTTTGTTCATCAAATTTAAGTAGATAACTCATCAGTTGTTTGCATCAGAGCGATAATTTTTGAGATAGTTATTGAAACTGTTTAAAAGTTGTCAAACGTTGTTTCTCGTTGTATATCCTTTAATTCTAGAGTTAAATTGATAAATAACGTGTACGAATTTGTTTAACGCATTTGTTTTGGTTACTCGACGTCTCCGTTCTCGTGTAGCCTACATATTGCGTTTTTTTTTAATTTGCTTACCGGGCTAAAGGTTAGCATGTTTAAAATACGTAAGTCGTTTTGTTCAACAAATTTGAGTAGATAACTCAGCAGTTGTTTGCATCAGAGCGACAATTTTTGAGATAGTTATTAAAATTGTTTAAAGGTTGTCAAACGTTGTTTCTCGTTGTATATCCTTTAATTCTAGAGTTAAATTGATAAATAACGTGTACGAATTTGTTTAACGCATTTGTTTTGGTTACTCGACGTCTCCGTTCTCGTGTAGCCTACATATTGCGTTTTGTTTTTAATTTGCTTACCGGGCTAAAGGTTAGCATGTTTAAAATACGTAAGTCGTTTTGTTCATCAAATTTAAGTAGATAACTCATCAGTTGTTTGCATCAGAGCGACAATTTTTGAGATAGTTATTAAAACTGTTTAAAGGTTGTCAAACGTTGTTTCTCGTTGTATATCCTTTAATTCTAGAGTTAAATTGATAAATAACGTGTACGAATTTGTTTAACGCATTTGTTTTGGTTACTCGACGTCTCCGTTCTCGTGTAGCCTACATATTGCGTTTTTTTTTTAATTTGCTTACCGGGCTAAAGGTTAGCATGTTTAAAATACGTAAGTCGTTTTGTTCATCAAATTTAAGTAGATAACTCATCAGTTGTTTGCATCAGAGCGACAATTTTTGAGATAGTTATTAAAACTGTTTAAAGGTTGTCAAACGTTGTTTCTCGTTGTATATCCTTTAATTCTAGAGTTAAATTGATAAATAACGTGTACGAATTTGTTTAACGCATTTGTTTTGGTTACTCGACGTCTCCGTTCTCGTGTAGCCTACATATTGCGTTTTTTTTTTAATTTGCTTACCGGGCTAAAGGTTAGCATGTTTAAAATACGTAAGTCGTTTTGTTCAACAAATTTGAGTAGATAACTCAGCAGTTGTTTGCATCAGAGCGACAATTTTTGAGATAGTTATTAAAATTGTTTAAAGGTTGTCAAACGTTGTTTCTCGTTGTATATCCTTTAATTCTAGAGTTAAATTGATAAATAACGTGTACGAATTTGTTTAACGCATTTGTTTTGGTTACTCGACGTCTCCGTTCTCGTGTAGCCTACATATTGCGTTTTTTTTTTAATTTGCTTACCTGGCTAAAGGTTAGCATGTTTAAAATACGTAAGTCGTTTTGTTCATCATATTTAAGTAGATAACTCATCAGTTGTTTGCATCAGAGCGATAATTTTTGAGATAGTTATTAAAACTGTTTAAAAGTTGTCAAACGTTGTTTCTCGTTGTATATCCTTTAATTCTAGAGTTAAATTGATAAATAACGTGTACGAATTTCTTTAACGCATTTGTTTTGGTTACTCGACGTCTCCGTTCTCGTGTAGCCTACATATTGCGTTTTTTTTTTAATTTGCTTACCGGGCTAAAGGTTAGCATGTTTAAAATACGTAAGTCGTTTTGTTCAACAAATTTGAGTAGATAACTCAGCAGTTGTTTGCATCAGAGCGACAATTTTTGAGATAGTTATTAAAATTGTTTAAAGGTTGTCAAACGTTGTTTCTCGTTGTATATCCTTTAATTCTAGAGTTAAATTGATAAATAACGTGTACGAATTTGTTTAACGCATTTGTTTTGGTTACTCGACGTCTCCGTTCTCGTGTAGCCTACATATTGCGTTTTTTTTTTAATTTGCTTACCGGGCTAAAGGTTAGCATGTTTAAAATACGTAAGTCGTTTTGTTCATCAAATTTAAGTAGATAACTCATCAGTTGTTTGCATCAGAGCGACAATTTTTGAGATAGTTATTAAAACTGTTTAAAGGTTGTCAAACGTTGTTTCTCGTTGTATATCCTTTAATTCTAGAGTTAAATTGATAATAACGTGTACGAATTTGTTTAACGCATTTGTTTTGGTTACTCGACGTCTCCGTTCTCGTGTAGCCTACATATTGCGTTTTTTTTTTAATTTGCTTACCTGGCTAAAGGTTAGCATGTTTAAAATACGTAAGTCGTTTTGTTCAACAAATTTGAGTAGATAACTCAGCAGTTGTTTGCATCAGAGCGATAATTTTTGAGATAGTTATTAAAACTGTTTAAAGGTTGTCAAACGTTGTTTCTCGTTGTATATCCTTTAATTCTAGAGTTAAATTGATAAATAACGTGTACGAATTTGTTTAACGCATTTGTTTTGGTTACTCGACGTCTCCGTTCTCGTGTAGCCTACATATTGCGTTTTTTTTTTAATTTGCTTACCTGGCTAAAGGTTAGCATGTTTAAAATACGTAAGTCGTTTTGTTCATCATATTTAAGTAGATAACTCATCAGTTGTTTGCATGAGAGCGACAATTTTTGAGATAGTTATTAAAATTGTTTAAAGGTTGTCAAACGTTGTTTCTCGTTGTATATCCTTTAATTCTAGAGTTAAATTGATAAATAACGTGTACGAATTTGTTTAACGCATTTGTTTTGGTTACTCGACGTCTCCGTTCTCGTGTAGCCTACATATTGCGTTTTTTTTTTAATTTGCTTACCGGGCTAAAGGTTAGCATGTTTAAAATACGTAAGTCGTTTTGTTCATCATATTTAAGTAGATAACTCATCAGTTGTTTGCATCAGAGCGATAATTTTTGAGATAGTTATTAAAACTGTTTAAAGGTTGTCAAACGTTGTTTCTCGTTGTATATCCTTTAATCCTAGAGTTAAATTGATAAATAACGTGTACGAATTTGTTTAACGCATTTGTTTTGGTTACTCGACGTCTCCGTTCTCGTGTAGCCTACATATTGCGTTTTTTTTTTAATTTGCTTACCTGGCTAAAGGTTAGCATGTTTAAAATACGTAAGTCGTTTTGTTCATCATATTTAAGTAGATAACTCATCAGTTGTTTGCATCAGAGCGATAATTTTTGAGATAGTTATTAAAACTGTTTAAAGGTTGTCAAACGTTGTTTCTCGTTGTATATCCTTTAATTCTAGAGTTAAATTGATAAATAACGTGTACGAATTTGTTTAACGCATTTGTTTTGGTTACTCGACGTCTCCGTTCTCGTGTAGCCTACATATTGCGTTTTTTTTTTAATTTGCTTACCGGGCTAAAGGTTAGCATGTTTAAAATACGTAAGTCGTTTTGTTCAACAAATTTGAGTAGATAACTCAGCAGTTGTTTGCATCAGAGCGACAATTTTTGAGATAGTTATTAAAATTGTTTAAAGGTTGTCAAACGTTGTTTCTCGTTGTATATCCTTTAATTCTAGAGTTAAATTGATAAATAACGTGTACGAATTTGTTTAACGCATTTGTTTTGGTTACTCGACGTCTCCGTTCTCGTGTAGCCTACATATTGCGTTTTTTTTTTAATTTGCTTACCTGGCTAAAGGTTAGCATGTTTAAAATACGTAAGTCGTTTTGTTCATCATATTTAAGTAGATAACTCATCAGTTGTTTGCATCAGAGCGATAATTTTTGAGATAGTTATTAAAACTGTTTAAAGGTTGTCAAACGTTGTTTCTCGTTGTATATCCTTTAATTCTAGAGTTAAATTGATAAATAACGTGTACGAATTTGTTTAACGCATTTGTTTTGGTTACTCGACGTCTCCGTTCTCGTGTAGCCTACATATTGCGTTTTTTTTTTAATTTGCTTACCTGGCTAAAGGTTAGCATGTTTAAAATACGTAAGTCGTTTTGTTCATCAAATTTAAGTAGATAACTCATCAGTTGTTTGCATCAGAGCGATAATTTTTGAGATAGTTATTAAAACTGTTTAAAAGTTGTCAAACGTTGTTTCTCGTTGTATATCCTTTAATTCTAGAGTTAAATTGATAAATAACGTGTACGAATTTGTTTAACGCATTTGTTTTGGTTACTTGACGTCTCCGTTCTCGTGTAGCCTACATGTTGCTTTTTTTTTTTTAATTTGCTTACCGGGCTAAAGGTTAGCATGTTTGAAATACGTAAGTCGTTTTGTTCATCATATTTAAGTAGATAACTCATCAGTTGTTTGCATCAGAGCGATAATTTTTGAGATAGTTATTAAAACTGTTTAAAGGTTGTCAAACGTTGTTTCTCGTTGTATATCCTTTAATTCTAGAGTTAAATTGATAAATAACGTGTACGAATTTGTTTAACGCATTTGTTTTGGTTACTCGACGTCTCCGTTCTCGTGTAGCCTACATATTGCGTTTTTTTTTTAATTTGCTTACCTGGCTAAAGGTTAGCATGTTTAAAATACGTAAGTCGTTTTGTTCATCATATTTAAGTAGATAACTCATCAGTTGTTTGCATCAGAGCGATAATTTTTGAGATAGTTATTAAAACTGTTTAAAGGTTGTCAAACGTTGTTTCTCGTTGTATATCCTTTAATTCTAGAGTTAAATTGATAAATAACGTGTACGAATTTGTTTAACGCATTTGTTTTGGTTACTCGACGTCTCCGTTCTCGTGTAGCCTACATATTGCGTTTTTTTTTTAATTTGCTTACCGGGCTAAAGGTTAGCATGTTTAAAATACGTAAGTCGTTTTGTTCAACAAATTTGAGTAGATAACTCAGCAGTTGTTTGCATCAGAGCGACAATTTTTGAGATAGTTATTAAAATTGTTTAAAGGTTGTCAAACGTTGTTTCTCGTTGTATATCCTTTAATTCTAGAGTTAAATTGATAAATAACGTGTACGAATTTGTTTAACGCATTTGTTTTGGTTACTCGACGTCTCCGTTCTCGTGTAGCCTACATATTGCGTTTTTTTTTTAATTTGCTTACCTGGCTAAAGGTTAGCATGTTTAAAATACGTAAGTCGTTTTGTTCATCATATTTAAGTAGATAACTCATCAGTTGTTTGCATCAGAGCGATAATTTTTGAGATAGTTATTAAAACTGTTTAAAGGTTGTCAAACGTTGTTTCTCGTTGTATATCCTTTAATTCTAGAGTTAAATTGATAAATAACGTGTACGAATTTGTTTAACGCATTTGTTTTGGTTACTCGACGTCTCCGTTCTCGTGTAGCCTACATATTGCGTTTTTTTTTTAATTTGCTTACCTGGCTAAAGGTTAGCATGTTTAAAATACGTAAGTCGTTTTGTTCATCAAATTTAAGTAGATAACTCATCAGTTGTTTGCATCAGAGCGATAATTTTTGAGATAGTTATTGAAACTGTTTAAAAGTTGTCAAACGTTGTTTCTCGTTGTATATCCTTTAATTCTAGAGTTAAATTGATAAATAACGTGTACGAATTTGTTTAACGCATTTGTTTTGGTTACTCGACGTCTCCGTTCTCGTGTAGCCTACATATTGCGTTTTTTTTTAATTTGCTTACCGGGCTAAAGGTTAGCATGTTTAAAATACGTAAGTCGTTTTGTTCAACAAATTTGAGTAGATAACTCAGCAGTTGTTTGCATCAGAGCGACAATTTTTGAGATAGTTATTAAAATTGTTTAAAGGTTGTCAAACGTTGTTTCTCGTTGTATATCCTTTAATTCTAGAGTTAAATTGATAAATAACGTGTACGAATTTGTTTAACGCATTTGTTTTGGTTACTCGACGTCTCCGTTCTCGTGTAGCCTACATATTGCGTTTTTTTTTTAATTTGCTTACCGGGCTAAAGGTTAGCATGTTTAAAATACGTAAGTCGTTTTGTTCATCAAATTTAAGTAGATAACTCATCAGTTGTTTGTATCAGAGCGACAATTTTTGAGATAGTTATTAAAACTGTTTAAAGGTTGTCAAACGTTGTTTCTCGTTGTATATCCTTTAATTCTAGAGTTAAATTGATAAATAACGTGTACGAATTTGTTTAACGCATTTGTTTTGGTTACTCGACGTCTCCGTTCTCGTGTAGCCTACATATTGCGTTTTTTTTTTAATTTGCTTACCGGGCTAAAGGTTAGCATGTTTAAAATACGTAAGTCGTTTTGTTCATCAAATTTAAGTAGATAACTCATCAGTTGTTTGCATCAGAGCGACAATTTTTGAGATAGTTATTAAAACTGTTTAAAGGTTGTCAAACGTTGTTTCTCGTTGTATATCCTTTAATTCTAGAGTTAAATTGATAAATAACGTGTACGAATTTGTTTAACGCATTTGTTTTGGTTACTCGACGTCTCCGTTCTCGTGTAGCCTACATATTGCGTTTTTTTTTTAATTTGCTTACCGGGCTAAAGGTTAGCATGTTTAAAATACGTAAGTCGTTTTGTTCAACAAATTTGAGTAGATAACTCAGCAGTTGTTTGCATCAGAGCGACAATTTTTGAGATAGTTATTAAAATTGTTTAAAGGTTGTCAAACGTTGTTTCTCGTTGTATATCCTTTAATTCTAGAGTTAAATTGATAAATAACGTGTACGAATTTGTTTAACGCATTTGTTTTGGTTACTCGACGTCTCCGTTCTCGTGTAGCCTACATATTGCGTTTTTTTTTTAATTTGCTTACCTGGCTAAAGGTTAGCATGTTTAAAATACGTAAGTCGTTTTGTTCATCATATTTAAGTAGATAACTCATCAGTTGTTTGCATCAGAGCGATAATTTTTGAGATAGTTATTAAAACTGTTTAAAAGTTGTCAAACGTTGTTTCTCGTTGTATATCCTTTAATTCTAGAGTTAAATTGATAAATAACGTGTACGAATTTGTTTAACGCATTTGTTTTGGTTACTCGACGTCTCCGTTCTCGTGTAGCCTACATATTGCGTTTTTTTTTTAATTTGCTTACCGGGCTAAAGGTTAGCATGTTTAAAATACGTAAGTCGTTTTGTTCAACAAATTTGAGTAGATAACTCAGCAGTTGTTTGCATCAGAGCGACAATTTTTGAGATAGTTATTAAAATTGTTTAAAGGTTGTCAAACGTTGTTTCTCGTTGTATATCCTTTAATTCTAGAGTTAAATTGATAAATAACGTGTACGAATTTGTTTAACGCATTTGTTTTGGTTACTCGACGTCTCCGTTCTCGTGTAGCCTACATATTGCGTTTTTTTTTTAATTTGCTTACCGGGCTAAAGGTTAGCATGTTTAAAATACGTAAGTCGTTTTGTTCATCAAATTTAAGTAGATAACTCATCAGTTGTTTGCATCAGAGCGACAATTTTTGAGATAGTTATTAAAACTGTTTAAAGGTTGTCAAACGTTGTTTCTCGTTGTATATCCTTTAATTCTAGAGTTAAATTGATAATAACGTGTACGAATTTGTTTAACGCATTTGTTTTGGTTACTCGACGTCTCCGTTCTCGTGTAGCCTACATATTGCGTTTTTTTTTTAATTTGCTTACCTGGCTAAAGGTTAGCATGTTTAAAATACGTAAGTCGTTTTGTTCAACAAATTTGAGTAGATAACTCAGCAGTTGTTTGCATCAGAGCGATAATTTTTGAGATAGTTATTAAAACTGTTTAAAGGTTGTCAAACGTTGTTTCTCGTTGTATATCCTTTAATTCTAGAGTTAAATTGATAAATAACGTGTACGAATTTGTTTAACGCATTTGTTTTGGTTACTCGACGTCTCCGTTCTCGTGTAGCCTACATATTGCGTTTTTTTTTTAATTTGCTTACCTGGCTAAAGGTTAGCATGTTTAAAATACGTAAGTCGTTTTGTTCATCATATTTAAGTAGATAACTCATCAGTTGTTTGCATGAGAGCGACAATTTTTGAGATAGTTATTAAAATTGTTTAAAGGTTGTCAAACGTTGTTTCTCGTTGTATATCCTTTAATTCTAGAGTTAAATTGATAAATAACGTGTACGAATTTGTTTAACGCATTTGTTTTGGTTACTCGACGTCTCCGTTCTCGTGTAGCCTACATATTGCGTTTTTTTTTTAATTTGCTTACCGGGCTAAAGGTTAGCATGTTTAAAATACGTAAGTCGTTTTGTTCATCATATTTAAGTAGATAACTCATCAGTTGTTTGCATCAGAGCGATAATTTTTGAGATAGTTATTAAAACTGTTTAAAGGTTGTCAAACGTTGTTTCTCGTTGTATATCCTTTAATCCTAGAGTTAAATTGATAAATAACGTGTACGAATTTGTTTAACGTATTTGTTTTGGTTACTCGACGTCTCCGTTCTCGTGTAGCCTACATATTGCGTTTTTTTTTTAATTTGCTTACCTGGCTAAAGGTTAGCATGTTTAAAATACGTAAGTCGTTTTGTTCATCATATTTAAGTAGATAACTCATCAGTTGTTTGCATCAGAGCGATAATTTTTGAGATAGTTATTAAAACTGTTTAAAGGTTGTCAAACGTTGTTTCTCGTTGTATATACTTTAATTCTAGAGTTAAATTGATAAATAACGTGTACGAATTTGTTTAACGCATTTGTTTTGGTTACTCGACGTCTCCGTTCTCGTGTAGCCTACATATTGCGTTTTTTTTTTAATTTGCTTACCTGGCTAAAGGTTAGCATGTTTAAAATACGTAAGTCGTTTTGTTCATCATATTTAAGTAGATAACTCATCAGTTGTTTGCATCAGAGCGATAATTTTTGAGATAGTTATTAAAACTGTTTAAAGGTTGTCAAACGTTGTTTCTCGTTGTATATCCTTTAATTCTAGAGTTAAATTGACAAATAACGTGTACGAATTTGTTTAACGCATTTGTTTTGGTTACTCGACGTCTCCGTTCTCGTGTAGCCTACATATTGCGTTTTTTTTTTTAATTTGCTTACCTGGCTAAAGGTTAGCATGTTTAAAATACGTAAGTCGTTTTGTTCATCATATTTAAGTAGATAACTCATCAGTTGTTTGCATCAGAGCGATAATTTTTGAGATAGTTATTAAAACTGTTTAAAGGTTGTCAAACGTTGTTTCTCGTTGTATATCCTTTAATTCTAGAGTTAAATTGATAAATAACGTGTACGAATTTGTTTAACGCATTTGTTTTGGTTACTCGACGTCTCCGTTCTCGTGTAGCCCACATATTGCGTTTTTTTTTTTAATTTGCTTACCGGGCTAAAGGTTAGCATGTTTAAAATACGTAAGTCGTTTTGTTCAACAAATTTGAGTAGATAACTCAGCAGTTGTTTGCATCAGAGCGACAATTTTTGAGATAGTTATTAAAATTGTTTAAAGGTTGTCAAACGTTGTTTCTCGTTGTATATCCTTTAATTCTAGAGTTAAATTGATAAATAACGTGTACGAATTTGTTTAAAGCATTTGTTTTGGTTACTCGACGTCTCCGTTCTCATGTAGCCTACATATTGCGTTTTTTTTTTAATTTGCTTACCGGGCTAAAGGTTAGCATGTTTAAAATACGTAAGTCGTTTTGTTCAACAAATTTGAGTAGATAACTCAGCAGTTGTTTGCATCAGAGCGACAATTTTTGAGATAGTTATTAAAATTGTTTAAAGGTTGTCAAACGTTGTTTCTCGTTGTATATCCTTTAATTCTAGAGTTAAATTGATAAATAACGTGTACGAATTTGTTTAACGCATTTGTTTTGGTTACTCGACGTCTCCGTTCTCGTGTAGCCTACATATTGCGTTTTTTTTTTTAATTTGCTTACCGGGCTAAAGGTTAGCATGTTTAAAATACGTAAGTCGTTTTGTTCATCATATTTAAGTAGATAACTCATCAGTTGTTTGCATCAGAGCGATAATTTTTGAGATAGTTATTAAAACTGTTTAAAGGTTGTCAAACGTTGTTTCTCGTTGTATATCCTTTAATCCTAGAGTTAAATTGATAAATAACGTGTACGAATTTGTTTAACGCATTTGTTTTGGTTACTCGACGTCTCCGTTCTCGTGTAGCCCACATATTGCGTTTTTTTTTTAATTTGCTTACCGGGCTAAAGGTTAGCATGTTTAAAATACGTAAGTCGTTTTGTTCATCATATTTAAGTAGATAACTCATCAGTTGTTTGCATCAGAGCGACAATTTTTGAGATAGTTATTAAAACTGTTTAAAGGTTGTCAAACGTTGTTTCTCGTTGTATATCCTTTAATTCTAGAGTTAAATTGATAAATAACGTGTACGAATTTGTTTAACGCATTTGTTTTGGTTACTCGACGTCTCCGTTCTCGTGTAGCCTACATATTGCGTTTTTTTTTTTAATTTGCTTACCGGGCTAAAGGTTAGCATGTTTAAAATACGTAAGTCGTTTTGTTCATCATATTTAAGTAGATAACTCATCAGTTGTTTGCATCAGAGCGATAATTTTTGAGATAGTTATTAAAACTGTTTAAAGGTTGTCAAACGTTGTTTCTCGTTGTATATCCTTTAATTCTAGAGTTAAATTGATAAATAACGTGTACGAATTTGTTTAACGCATTTGTTTTGGTTACTCGACGTCTCCGTTCTCGTGTAGCCTACATATTGCGTTTTTTTTTTAATTTGCTTACCTGGCTAAAGGTTAGCATGTTTAAAATACGTAAGTCGTTTTGTTCATCATATTTAAGTAGATAACTCATCAGTTGTTTGCATCAGAGCGATAATTTTTGAGATAGTTATTAAAACTGTTTAAAGGTTGTCAAACGTTGTTTCTCGTTGCATATCCTTTAATTCTAGAGTTAAATTGATAAATAACGTGTACGAATTTGTTTAACGCATTTGTTTTGGTTACTCGACGTCTCCGTTCTCGTGTAGCCTACATATTGCGTTTTTTTTTTAATTTGCTTACCTGGCTAAAGGTTAGCATGTTTAAAATACGTAAGTCGTTTTGTTCATCATATTTAAGTAGATAACTCATCAGTTGTTTGCATCAGAGCGATAATTTTTGAGATAGTTATTAAAACTGTTTAAAGGTTGTCAAACGTTGTTTCTCGTTGTATATCCTTTAATTCTAGAGTTAAATTGATAAATAACGTGTCCGAATTTGTTTAACGCATTTGTTTTGGTTACTCGACGTCTCCGTTCTCGTGTAGCCTACATATTGCGTTTTTTTTTTTAATTTGCTTACCTGGCTAAAGGTTAGCATGTTTAAAATACGTAAGTCGTTTTGTTCATCATATTTAAGTAGATAACTCATCAGTTGTTTGCATCAGAGCGATAATTTTTGAGATAGTTATTAAAACTGTTTAAAAGTTGTCAAACGTTGTTTCTCGTTGTATATCCTTTAATTCTAGAGTTAAATTGATAAATAACGTGTACGAATTTGTTTAACGCATTTGTTTTGGTTACTCGACGTCTCCGTTCTCGTGTAGCCTACATATTGCGTTTTTTTTTTAATTTGCTTACCTGGCTAAAGGTTAGCATGTTTAAAATACGTAAGTCGTTTTGTTCATCATATTTAAGTAGATAACTCATCAGTTGTTTGCATCAGAGCGATAATTTTTGAGATAGTTATTAAAACTGTTTAAAGGTTGTCAAACGTTGTTTCTCGTTGTATATCCTTTAATTCTAGAGTTAAATTGACAAATAACGTGTACGAATTTGTTTAACGCATTTGTTTTGGTTACTCGACGTCTCCGTTCTCGTGTAGCCTACATATTGCGTTTTTTTTTTAATTTGCTTACCTGGCTAAAGGTTAGCATGTTTAAAATACGTAAGTCGTTTTGTTCATCATATTTAAGTAGATAACTCATCAGTTGTTTGCATCAGAGCGATAATTTTTGAGATAGTTATTAAAACTGTTTAAAGGTTGTCAAACGTTGTTTCTCGTTGTATATCCTTTAATTCTAGAGTTAAATTGATAAATAACGTGTACGAATTTGTTTAACGCATTTGTTTTGGTTACTCGACGTCTCCGTTCTCGTGTAGCCCACATATTGCGTTTTTTTTTTAATTTGCTTACCGGGCTAAAGGTTAGCATGTTTAAAATACGTAAGTCGTTTTGTTCAACAAATTTGAGTAGATAACTCAGCAGTTGTTTGCATCAGAGCGACAATTTTTGAGATAGTTATTAAAATTGTTTAAAGGTTGTCAAACGTTGTTTCTCGTTGTATATCCTTTAATTCTAGAGTTAAATTGATAAATAACGTGTACGAATTTGTTTAAAGCATTTGTTTTGGTTACTCGACGTCTCCGTTCTCATGTAGCCTACATATTGTGTTTTTTTTTTAATTTGCTTACCGGGCTAAAGGTTAGCATGTTTAAAATACGTAAGTCGTTTTGTTCAACAAATTTGAGTAGATAACTCAGCAGTTGTTTGCATCAGAGCGACAATTTTTGAGATAGTTATTAAAATTGTTTAAAGGTTGTCAAACGTTGTTTCTCGTTGTATATCCTTTAATTCTAGAGTTAAATTGATAAATAACGTGTACGAATTTGTTTAACGCATTTGTTTTGGTTACTCGACGTCTCCGTTCTCGTGTAGCCTACATATTGCGTTTTTTTTTTAATTTGCTTACCGGGCTAAAGGTTAGCATGTTTAAAATACGTAAGTCGTTTTGTTCATCATATTTAAGTAGATAACTCATCAGTTGTTTGCATCAGAGCGATAATTTTTGAGATAGTTATTAAAACTGTTTAAAGGTTGTCAAACGTTGTTTCTCGTTGTATATCCTTTAATCCTAGAGTTAAATTGATAAATAACGTGTACGAATTTGTTTAACGCATTTGTTTTGGTTACTCGACGTCTCCGTTCTCGTGTAGCCCACATATTGCGTTTTTTTTTTAATTTGCTTACCGGGCTAAAGGTTAGCATGTTTAAAATACGTAAGTCGTTTTGTTCATCATATTTAAGTAGATAACTCATCAGTTGTTTGCATCAGAGCGACAATTTTTGAGATAGTTATTAAAACTGTTTAAAGGTTGTCAAACGTTGTTTCTCGTTGTATATCCTTTAATTCTAGAGTTAAATTGATAAATAACGTGTACGAATTTGTTTAACGCATTTGTTTTGGTTACTCGACGTCTCCGTTCTCGTGTAGCCTACATATTGCGTTTTTTTTTTTAATTTGCTTACCGGGCTAAAGGTTAGCATGTTTAAAATACGTAAGTCGTTTTGTTCATCATATTTAAGTAGATAACTCATCAGTTGTTTGCATCAGAGCGATAATTTTTGAGATAGTTATTAAAACTGTTTAAAGGTTGTCAAACGTTGTTTCTCGTTGTATATCCTTTAATTCTAGAGTTAAATTGATAAATAACGTGTACGAATTTGTTTAACGCATTTGTTTTGGTTACTCGACGTCTCCGTTCTCGTGTAGCCTACATATTGCGTTTTTTTTTTAATTTGCTTACCTGGCTAAAGGTTAGCATGTTTAAAATACGTAAGTCGTTTTGTTCATCATATTTAAGTAGATAACTCATCAGTTGTTTGCATCAGAGCGATAATTTTTGAGATAGTTATTAAAACTGTTTAAAGGTTGTCAAACGTTGTTTCTCGTTGTATATCCTTTAATTCTAGAGTTAAATTGATAAATAACGTGTACGAATTTGTTTAACGCATTTGTTTTGGTTACTCGACGTCTCCGTTCTCGTGTAGCCTACATATTGCGTTTTTTTTTTAATTTGCTTACCTGGCTAAAGGTTAGCATGTTTAAAATACGTAAGTCGTTTTGTTCATCATATTTAAGTAGATAACTCATCAGTTGTTTGCATCAGAGCGATAATTTTTGAGATAGTTATTAAAACTGTTTAAAGGTTGTCAAACGTTGTTTCTCGTTGTATATCCTTTAATTCTAGAGTTAAATTGATAAATAACGTGTCCGAATTTGTTTAACGCATTTGTTTTGGTTACTCGACGTCTCCGTTCTCGTGTAGCCTACATATTGCGTTTTTTTTTTAATTTGCTTACCTGGCTAAAGGTTAGCATGTTTAAAATACGTAAGTCGTTTTGTTCATCATATTTAAGTAGATAACTCATCAGTTGTTTGCATCAGAGCGATAATTTTTGAGATAGTTATTAAAACTGTTTAAAAGTTGTCAAACGTTGTTTCTCGTTGTATATCCTTTAATTCTAGAGTTAAATTGATAAATAACGTGTACGAATTTGTTTAACGCATTTGTTTTGGTTACTCGACGTCTCCGTTCTCGTGTAGCCTACATATTGCGTTTTTTTTTTAATTTGCTTACCGGGCTAAAGGTTGGCATGTTTAAAATACGTAAGTCGTTTTGTTCATCATATTTAAGTAGATAACTCATCAGTTGTTTGCATCAGAGCGATAATTTTTGAGATAGTTATTAAAACTGTTTAAAGGTTGTCAAACGTTGTTTCTCGTTGTATATCCTTTAATTCTAGAGTTAAATTGATAAATAACGTGTACGAATTTGTTTAACGCATTTGTTTTGGTTACTCGACGTCTCCGTTCTCGTGTAGCCTACATATTGCGTTTTTTTTTTAATTTGCTTACCGGGCTAAAGGTTAGCATGTTTAAAATACGTAAGTCGTTTTGTTCATCATATTTAAGTAGATAACTCATCAGTTGTTTGCATCAGAGCGATAATTTTTGAGATAGTTATTAAAACTGTTTAAAGGTTGTCAAACGTTGTTTCTCGTTGTATATACTTTAATTCTAGAGTTAAATTGATAAATAACGTGTACGAATTTGTTTAACGCATTTGTTTTGGTTACTCGACGTCTCCGTTCTCGTGTAGCCTACATATTGCGTTTTTTTTTTAATTTGCTTACCTGGCTAAAGGTTAGCATGTTTAAAATACGTAAGTCGTTTTGTTCATCATATTTAAGTAGATAACTCATCAGTTGTTTGCATCAGAGCGATAATTTTTGAGATAGTTATTAAAACTGTTTAAAGGTTGTCAAACGTTGTTTCTCGTTGTATATCCTTTAATTCTAGAGTTAAATTGATAAATAACGTGTACGAATTTGTTTAACGCATTTGTTTTGGTTACTCGACGTCTCCGTTCTCGTGTAGCCTACATATTGCGTTTTTTTTTTAATTTGCTTACCGGGCTAAAGGTTAGCATGTTTAAAATACGTAAGTCGTTTTGTTCATCAAATTTAAGTAGATAACTCACCAGTTGTTTGCATCAGAGCGATAATTTTTGAGATAGTTATTAAAACTGTTTAAAAGTTGTCAAACGTTGTTTCTCGTTGTATATCCTTTAATTCTAGAGTTAAATTGATAAATAACGTGTACGAATTTGTTTAACGCATTTGTTTTGGTTACTCGACGTCTCCGTTCTCGTGTAGCTTACATATTGCGTTTTTTTTTTAATTTGCTTACCTGGCTAAAGGTTAGCATGTTTAAAATACGTAAGTCGTTTTGTTCATCATATTTAAGTAGATAACTCATCAGTTGTTTGCATCAGAGCGATAATTTTTGAGATAGTTATTAAAACTGTTTAAAGGTTGTCAAACGTTGTTTCTCGTTGTATATCCTTTAATTCTAGAGTTAAATTGATAAATAACGTGTACGAATTTGTTTAACGCATTTGTTTTGGTTACTCGACGTCTCCGTTCTCGTGTAGCCTACATATTGCGTTTTTTTTTTAATTTGCTTACCTGGCTAAAGGTTAGCATGTTTAAAATACGTAAGTCGTTTTGTTCATCATATTTAAGTAGATAACTCATCAGTTGTTTGCATCAGAGCGATAATTTTTGAGATAGTTATTAAAACTGTTTAAAGGTTGTCAAACGTTGTTTCTCGTTGTATATCCTTTAATTCTAGAGTTAAATTGATAAATAACGTGTACGAATTTGTTTAACGCATTTGTTTTGGTTACTCGACGTCTCCGTTCTCGTGTAGCCTACATATTGCGTTTTTTTTTTAATTTGCTTACCGGGCTAAAGGTTAGCATGTTTAAAATACGTAAGTCGTTTTGTTCATCAAATTTAAGTAGATAACTCATCAGTTGTTTGCATCAGAGCGACAATTTTTGAGATAGTTATTAAAATTGTTTAAAGGTTGTGAAACGTTGTTTCTCGTTGTATATCCTTTAATTCTAGAGTTAAATTGATAAATAACGTGTACGAATTTGTTTAACGCATTTGTTTTGGTTACTCGACGTCTCCGTTCTCGTGTAGCCTACATATTGCGTTTTTTTTTTTTAATTTGCTTACCTGGCTAAAGGTTAGCATGTTTAAAATACGTAAGTCGTTTTGTTCATCATATTTAAGTAGATAACTCATCAGTTGTTTGCATCAGAGCGATAATTTTTGAGATAGTTATTAAAACTGTTTAAAGGTTGTCAAACGTTGTTTCTCGTTGTATATCCTTTAATTCTAGAGTTAAATTGATAAATAACGTGTACGAATTTGTTTAACGCATTTGTTTTGGTTACTCGACGTCTCCGTTCTCGTGTAGCCTACATATTGCGTTTTTTTTTTAATTTGCTTACCGAGCTAAAGGTTAGCATGTTTAAAATACGTAAGTCGTTTTGTTCAACAAATTTGAGTAGATAACTCAGCAGTTGTTTGCATCAGAGCGACAATTTTTGAGATAGTTATTAAAATTGTTTAAAGGTTGTCAAACGTTGTTTCTCGTTGTATATCCTTTAATTCTAGAGTTAAATTGATAAATAACGTGTACGAATTTGTTTAACGCATTTGTTTTGGTTACTCGACGTCTCCGTTCTCGTGTAGCCTACATATTGCGTTTTTTTTTTAATTTGCTTACCTGGCTAAAGGTTAGCATGTTTAAAATACGTAAGTCGTTTTGTTCATCAAATTTAAGTAGATAACTCATCAGTTGTTTGCATCAGAGCGATAATTTTTGAGATAGTTATTAAAACTGTTTAAAGGTTGTCAAACGTTGTTTCTCGTTGTATACCCTTTAATTCTAGAGTTAAATTGATAAATAACGTGTACGAATTTGTTTAACGCATTTGTTTTGGTTACTCGACGTCTCCGTTCTCGTGTAGCCTACATATTGCGTTTTTTTTTTAATTTGCTTACCTGGCTAAAGGTTAACATGTTTAAAATACGTAAGTCGTTTTGTTCATCATATTTAAGTAGATAACTCATCAGTTGTTTGCATCAGAGCGATAATTTTTGAGATAGTTATTAAAACTGTTTAAAGGTTGTCAAACGTTGTTTCTCGTTGTATATCCTTTAATTCTAGAGTTAAATTGATAAATAACGTGTACGAATTTGTTTAACGCATTTGTTTTGGTTACTCGACGTCTCCGTTCTCGTGTAGCCTACATATTGCGTTTTTTTTTTAATTTGCTTACCTGGCTAAAGGTTAGCATGTTTAAAATACGTAAGTCGTTTTGTTCATCAAATTTAAGTAGATAACTCATCAGTTGTTTGCATCAGAGCGATAATTTTTGAGATAGTTATTAAAACTGTTTAAAGGTTGTCAAACGTTGTTTCTCGTTGTATATCCTTTAATTCTAGGGTTAAATTGATAAATAACGTGTACGAATTTGTTTAACGCATTTGTTTTGGTTACTCGACGTCTCCGTTCTCGTGTAGCCTACATATTGCGTTTTTTTTTTAATTTGCTTACCGGGCTAAAGGTTAGCATGTTTAAAATACGTAAGTCGTTTTGTTCATCATATTTAAGTAGATAACTCATCAGTTGTTTGCATCAGAGCGATAATTTTTGAGATAGTTATTAAAATTGTTTAAAGGTTGTCAAACGTTGTTTCTCGTTGTATATCCTTTAATTCTAGAGTTACATTGATAAATAACGTGTACGAATTTGTTTAACGCATTTGTTTTGGTTACTCGACGTCTCCGTTCTCGTGTAGCCTACATATTGCGTTTTTTTTTTAATTTGCTTACCGGGCTAAAGGTTAGCATGTTTAAAATACGTAAGTCGTTTTGTTCATCATATTTAAGTAGATAACTCATCAGTTGTTTGCATCAGAGCGATAATTTTTGAGATAGTTATTAAAACTGTTTAAAGGTTGTCAAACGTTGTTTCTCGTTGTATATCCTTTAATTCTAGAGTTAAATTGATAAATAACGTGTACGAATTTGTTTAACGCATTTGTTTTGGTTACTCGACGTCTCCGTTCTCGTGTAGCCTACATATTGCGTTTTTTTTTTAATTTGCTTACCGGGCTAAAGGTTAGCATGTTTAAAATACGTAAGTCGTTTTGTTCATCATATTTAAGTAGATAACTCATCAGTTGTTTGCATCAGAGCGATAATTTTTGAGATAGTTATTAAAATTGTTTAAAGGTTGTCAAACGTTGTTTCTCGTTGTATATCCTTTAATTCTAGAGTTAAATTGATAAATAACGTGTACGAATTTGTTTAACGCATTTGTTTTGGTTACTCGACGTCTCCGTTCTCGTGTAGCCTACATATTGCGTTTTTTTTTTAATTTGCTTACCGGGCTAAAGGTTAGCATGTTTAAAATACGTAAGTCGTTTTGTTCATCAAATTTAAGTAGATAACTCATCAGTTGTTTGCATCAGAGCGACAATTTTTGAGATAGTTATTAAAATTGTTTAAAGGTTGTCAAACGTTGTTTCTCGTTGTATATCCTTTAATTCTAGAGTTAAATTGATAAATAACGTGTACGAATTTGTTTAACGCATTTGTTTTGGTTACTCGACGTCTCCGTTCTCGTGTAGCCTACATATTGCGTTTTTTTTTTAATTTGCTTACCTGGCTAAAGGTTAGCATGTTTAAAATACGTAAGTCGTTTTGTTCATCATATTTAAGTAGATAACTCATCAGTTGTTTGCATCAGAGCGATAATTTTTGAGATAGTTATTAAAACTGTTTAAAGGTTGTCAAACGTTGTTTCTCGTTGTATATCCTTTAATTCTAGAGTTAAATTGATAAATAACGTGTACGAATTTGTTTAACGCATTTGTTTTGGTTACTCGACGTCTCCGTTCTCGTGTAGCCTACATATTGCGTTTTTTTTTTTAATTTGCTTACCGGGCTAAAGGTTAGCATGTTTAAAATACGTAAGTCGTTTTGTTCAACAAATTTGAGTAGATAACTCAGCAGTGTTTGCATCAGAGCGACAATTTTTGAGATAGTTATTAAAATTGTTTAAAGGTTGTCAAACGTTGTTTCTCGTTGTATATCCTTTAATTCTAGAGTTAAATTGATAAATAACGTGTACGAATTTGTTTAACGCATTTGTTTTGGTTACTCGACGTCTCCGTTCTCGTGCAGCCTACATATTGCGTTTTTTTTTTAATTTGCTTACCTGGCTAAAGGTTAGCATGTTTAAAATACGTAAGTCGTTTTGTTCATCAAATTTAAGTAGATAACTCATCAGTTGTTTGCATCAGAGCGATAATTTTTGATATAGTTATTAAAACTGTTTAAAGGTTGTCAAACGTTGTTTCTCGTTGTATATCCTTTAATTCTAGAGTTAAATTGATAAATAACGTGTACGAATTTGTTTAACGCATTTGTTTTGGTTACTCGACGTCTCCGTTCTCGTGTAGCCTACATATTGCGTTTTTTTTTTAATTTGCTTACCTGGCTAAAGGTTGGCATGTTTAAAATACGTAAGTCGTTTTGTTCATCATATTTAAGTAGATAACTCATCAGTTGTTTGCATCAGAGCGATAATTTTTGAGATAGTTATTAAAACTGTTTAAAGGTTGTCAAACGTTGTTTCTCGTTGTATATCCTTTAATTCTAGAGTTAAATTGATAAATAACGTGTACGAATTTGTTTAACGCATTTGTTTTGGTTACTCGACGTCTCCGTTCTCGTGTAGCCTACATATTGCGTTTTTTTTTTAATTTGCTTACCTGGCTAAAGGTTAGCATGTTTAAAATACGTAAGTCGTTTTGTTCATCAAATTTAAGTAGATAACTCATCAGTTGTTTGCATCAGAGCGATAATTTTTGAGATAGTTATTAAAACTGTTTAAAGGTTGTCAAACGTTGTTTCTCGTTGTATATCCTTTAATTCTAGAGTTAAATTGATAAATAACGTGTACGAATTTGTTTAACGCATTTGTTTTGGTTACTCGACGTCTCCGTTCTCGTGTAGCCCACATATTGCGTTTTTTTTTTTAATTTGCTTACCGGGCTAAAGGTTAGCATGTTTAAAATACGTAAGTCGTTTTGTTCAACAAATTTGAGTAGATAACTCAGCAGTTGTTTGCATCAGAGCGACAATTTTTGAGATAGTTATTAAAATTGTTTAAAGGTTGTCACACGTTGTTTCTCGTTGTATATCCTTTAATTCTAGAGTTAAATTGATAAATAACGTGTACGAATTTGTTTAACGCATTTGTTTTGGTTACTCGACGTCTCCGTTCTCGTGTAGCCTACATATTGCGTTTTTTTTTTAATTTGCTTACCGGGCTAAAGGTTAGCATGTTTAAAATACGTAAGTCGTTTTGTTCATCAAATTTAAGTAGATAACTCATCAGTTGTTTGCATCAGAGCGACAATTTTTGAGATAGTTATTAAAACTGTTTAAAGGTTGTCAAACGTTGTTTCTCGTTGTATATCCTTTAATTCTAGAGTTAAATTGATAAATAACGTGTACGAATTTGTTTAACGCATTTGTTT
Organism: Eurosta solidaginis; assembly: GCF_040869045.1. Classification (NCBI taxonomy): domain Eukaryota; kingdom Metazoa; phylum Arthropoda; class Insecta; order Diptera; family Tephritidae; genus Eurosta; species Eurosta solidaginis. The sequence continues at coordinate 32,001 of NW_027137127.1, read as the reverse complement.
TGGTTACTCGACGTCTCCGTTCTCGTGTAGCCTACATATTGCGTTTTTTTTTTAATTTGCTTACCTGGCTAAAGGTTAGCATGTTTAAAATACGTAAGTCGTTTTGTTCAACAAATTTGAGTAGATAACTCAGCAGTTGTTTGCATCAGAGCGATAATTTTTGAGATAGTTATTAAAACTGTTTAAAGGTTGTCAAACGTTGTTTCTCGTTGTATATCCTTTAATTCTAGAGTTAAATTGATAAATAACGTGTACGAATTTGTTTAACGCATTTGTTTTGGCTACTCGACGTCTCCGTTCTCGTGTAGCCTACATATTGCGTTTTTTTTTTAATTTGCTTACCGGGCTAAAGGTTAGCATGTTTAAAATACGTAAGTCGTTTTGTTCATCAAATTTAAGTAGATAACTCATCAGTTGTTTGCATCAGAGCGACAATTTTTGAGATAGTTATTAAAACTGTTTAAAGGTTGTCAAACGTTGTTTCTCGTTGTATATCCTTTAATTCTAGAGTTAAATTGATAAATAACGTGTACGAATTTGTTTAACGCATTTGTTTTGGTTACTCGACGTCTCCGTTCTCGTGTAGCCTACATATTGCGTTTTTTTTTAATTTGCTTACCTGGCTAAAGGTTAGCATGTTTAAAATACGTAAGTCGTTTTGTTCATCAAATTTAAGTAGATAACTCATCAGTTGTTTGCATCAGAGCGATAATTTTTGAGATAGTTATTAAAACTGTTTAAAGGTTGTCAAACGTTGTTTCTCGTTGTATATCCTTTAATTCTAGAGTTAAATTGATAAATAACGTGTACGAATTTGTTTAACGCATTTGTTTTGGTTACTCGACGTCTCCGTTCTCGTGTAGCCTACATATTGCGTTTTTTTTTTTAATTTGCTTACCGGGCTAAAGGTTAGCATGTTTAAAATACGTAAGTCGTTTTGTTCAACAAATTTGAGTAGATAACTCATCAGTTGTTTGCATCCGAGCGATAATTTTTGAGATAGTTATTAAAACTGTTTAAAGGTTGTCAAACGTTGTTTCTCGTTGTATATACTTTAATTCTAGAGTTAAATTGATAAATAACGTGTACGAATTTGTTTAACGCATTTGTTTTGGTTACTCGACGTCTCCGTTCTCGTGTAGCCTACATATTGCGTTTTTTTTTTTAATTTGCTTACCGGGCTAAAGGTTAGCATGTTTAAAATACGTAAGTCGTTTTGTTCAACAAATTTGAGTAGATAACTCATCAGTTGTTTGCATCAGAGCGATAATTTTTGAGATAGTTATTAAAACTGTTTAAAGGTTGTCAAACGTTGTTTCTCGTTGTATATACTTTAATTCTAGAGTTAAATTGATAAATAACGTGTACGAATTTGTTTAACGCATTTGTTTTGGTTACTCGACGTCTCCGTTCTCGTGTAGCCCACATATTGCGTTTTTTTTTTAATTTGCTTACCGGGCTAAAGGTTAGCATGTTTAAAATACGTAAGTCGTTTTGTTCATCATATTTAAGTAGATAACTCATCAGTTGTTTGCATCAGAGCGATAATTTTTGAGATAGTTATTAAAACTGTTTAAAGGTTGTTAAACGTTGTTTCTCGTTGTATATCCTTTAATTCTAGAGTTAAATTGATAAATAACGTGTACGAATTTGTTTAACGCATTTGTTTTGGTTACTCGACGTCTCCGTTCTCGTGTAGCCTACATATTGCTTTTTTTTTTTAATTTGCTTACCTGGCTAAAGGTTAGCATGTTTAAAATACGTAAGTCGTTTTGTTCATCAAATTTAAGTAGATAACTCATCAGTTGTTTGCATCAGAGCGATAATTTTTGAGATAGTTATTAAAACTGTTTAAAGGTTGTCAAACGTTGTTTCTCGTTGTATATCCTTTAATTCTAGAGTTAAATTGATAAATAACGTGTACGAATTTGTTTAACGCATTTGTTTTGGTTACTCGACGTCTCCGTTCTCGTGTAGCCTACATATTGCGTTTTTTTTTTTAATTTGCTTACCTGGCTAAAGGTTAGCATGTTTAAAATACGTAAGTCGTTTTGTTCATCAAATTTAAGTAGATAACTCATCAGTTGTTTGCATCAGAGCGATAATTTTTGAGATAGTTATTAAAACTGTTTAAAGGTTGTCAAACGTTGTTTCTCGTTGTATATCCTTTAATTCTAGAGTTAAATTGATAAATAACGTGTACGAATTTGTTTAACGCATTTGTTTTGGTTACTCGACGTCTCCGTTCTCGTGTAGCCCACATATTGCGTTTTTTTTTTAATTTGCTTACCAGGCTAAAGGTTAGCATGTTTAAAATACGTAAGTCGTTTTGTTCATCATATTTAAGTAGATAACTCATCAGTTGTTTGCATCAGAGCGACAATTTTTGAGATAGTTATTAAAACTGTTTAAAGGTTGTCAAACGTTGTTTCTCGTTGTATATCCTTTAATTCTAGAGTTAAATTGATAAATAACGTGTACGAATTTGTTTAACGCATTTGTTTTGGTTACTCGACGTCTCCGTTCTCGTGTAGCCTACATATTGCGTTTTTTTTTTAATTTGCTTACCTGGCTAAAGGTTAGCATGTTTAAAATACGTAAGTCGTTTTGTTCATCAAATTTAAGTAGATAACTCATCAGTTGTTTGCATCAGAGCGATAATTTTTGAGATAGTTATTAAAACTGTTTAAAGGTTGTCAAACGTTGTTTCTCGTTGTATATCCTTTAATTCTAGAGTTAGATTGATAAATAACGTGTACGAATTTGTTTAACGCATTTGTTTTGGTTACTCGACGTCTCCGTTCTCGTGTAGCCTACATATTGCGTTTTTTTTTTAATTTGCTTACCTGGCTAAAGGTTAGCATGTTTAAAATACGTAAGTCGTTTTGTTCATCAAATTTAAGTAGATAACTCATCAGTTGTTTGCATCAGAGCGATAATTTTTGAGATAGTTATTAAAACTGTTTAAAGGTTGTCAAACGTTGTTTCTCGTTGTATATACTTTAATTCTAGAGTTAAATTGATAAATAACGTGTACGAATTTGTTTAACGCATTTGTTTTGGTTACTCGACGTCTCCGTTCTCGTGTAGCCTACATATTGCGTTTTTTTTTTAATTTGCTTACCGGGCTAAAGGTTAGCATGTTTAAAATACGTAAGTCGTTTTGTTCATCATATTTAAGTAGATAACTCATCAGTTGTTTGCATCAGAGCGATAATTTTTGAGATAGTTATTAAAACTGTTTAAAGGTTGTCAAACGTTGTTTCTCGTTGTATATCCTTTAATCCTAGAGTTAAATTGATAAATAACGTGTACGAATTTGTTTAACGTATTTGTTTTGGTTACTCGACGTCTCCGTTCTCGTGTAGCCTACATATTGCGTTTTTTTTTTAATTTGCTTACCTGGCTAAAGGTTAGCATGTTTAAAATACGTAAGTCGTTTTGTTCATCATATTTAAGTAGATAACTCATCAGTTGTTTGCATCAGAGCGATAATTTTTGAGATAGTTATTAAAACTGTTTAAAGGTTGTCAAACGTTGTTTCTCGTTGTATATACTTTAATTCTAGAGTTAAATTGATAAATAACGTGTACGAATTTGTTTAACGCATTTGTTTTGGTTACTCGACGTCTCCGTTCTCGTGTAGCCTACATATTGCGTTTTTTTTTTAATTTGCTTACCTGGCTAAAGGTTAGCATGTTTAAAATACGTAAGTCGTTTTGTTCATCATATTTAAGTAGATAACTCATCAGTTGTTTGCATCAGAGCGATAATTTTTGAGATAGTTATTAAAACTGTTTAAAGGTTGTCAAACGTTGTTTCTCGTTGTATATCCTTTAATTCTAGAGTTAAATTGATAAATAACGTGTACGAATTTGTTTAACGCATTTGTTTTGGTTACTCGACGTCTCCGTTCTCGTGTAGCCTACATATTGCGTTTTTTTTTTAATTTGCTTACCGGGCTAAAGGTTAGCATGTTTAAAATACGTAAGTCGTTTTGTTCATCAAATTTAAGTAGATAACTCATCAGTTGTTTGCATCAGAGCGATAATTTTTGAGATAGTTATTAAAACTGTTTAAAAGTTGTCAAACGTTGTTTCTCGTTGTATATCCTTTAATTCTAGAGTTAAATTGATAAATAACGTGTACGAATTTGTTTAACGCATTTGTTTTGGTTACTCGACGTCTCCGTTCTCGTGTAGCCCACATATTGCGTTTTTTTTTTAATTTGCTTACCGGGCTAAAGGTTAGCATGTTTAAAATACGTAAGTCGTTTTGTTCATCAAATTTAAGTAGATAACTCATCAGTTGTTTGCATCAGAGCGATAATTTTTGAGATAGTTATTAAAACTGTTTAAAAGTTGTCAAACGTTGTTTCTCGTTGTATATCCTTTAATTCTAGAGTTAAATTGATAAATAACGTGTACGAATTTGTTTAACGCATTTGTTTTGGTTACTCGACGTCTCCGTTCTCGTGTAGCCGACATATTGCGTTTTTTTTTTAATTTGCTTACCTGGCTAAAGGTTAGCATGTTTAAAATACGTAAGTCGTTTTGTTCATCAAATTTAAGTAGATAACTCATCAGTTGTTTGCATCAGAGCGACAATTTTTGAGATAGTTATTAAAACTGTTTAAAGGTTGTCAAACGTTGTTTCTCGTTGTATATCCTTTAATTCTATAGTTAAATTGATAAATAACGTGTACGAATTTGTTTAACGCATTTGTTTTGGTTACTCGACGTCTCCGTTCTCGTGTAGCCTACATATTGCGTTTTTTTTTTAATTTGCTTACCGGGCTAAAGGTTAGCATGTTTAAAATACGTAAGTCGTTTTGTTCATCATATTTAAGTAGATAACTCATCAGTTGTTTGCATCAGAGCGATAATTTTTGAGATAGTTATTAAAACTGTTTAAAGGTTGTCAAACGTTGTTTCTCGTTGTATATCCTTTAATTCTAGAGTTAAATTGATAAATAACGTGTACGAATTTGTTTAACGCATTTGTTTTGGTTACTCGACGTCTCCGTTCTCGTGTAGCCTACATATTGCGTTTTTTTTTTAATTTGCTTACCTGGCTAAAGGTTAGCATGTTTAAAATACGTAAGTCGTTTTGTTCATCATATTTAAGTAGATAACTCATCAGTTGTTTGCATGAGAGCGACAATTTTTGAGATAGTTATTAAAATTGTTTAAAGGTTGTCAAACGTTGTTTCTCGTTGTATATCCTTTAATTCTAGAGTTAAATTGATAAATAACGTGTACGAATTTGTTTAACGCATTTGTTTTGGTTACTCGACGTCTCCGTTCTCGTGTAGCCTACATATTGCGTTTTTTTTTTAATTTGCTTACCGGGCTAAAGGTTAGCATATTTAAAATACGTAAGTCGTTTTGTTCATCAAATTTAAGTAGATAACTCATCAGTTGTTTGCATCAGAGCGATAATTTTTGAGATAGTTATTAAAATTGTTTAAAGGTTGTCAAACGTTGTTTCTCGTTGTATATCCTTTCATTCTAGAGTTAAATTGATAAATAACGTGTACGAATTTGTTTAACGCATTTGTTTTGGTTACTCGACGTCTCCGTTCTCGTGTAGCCTACATATTGCGTTTTTTTTTTAATTTGCTTACCTGGCTAAAGGTTAGCATGTTTAAAATACGTAAGTCGTTTTGTTCATCATATTTAAGTAGATAACTCATCAGTTGTTTGCATCAGAGCGATAATTTTTGAGATAGTTATTAAAACTGTTTAAAGGTTGTCAAACGTTGTTTCTCGTTGTATATCCTTTAATTCTAGAGTTAAATTGATAAATAACGTGTACGAATTTGTTTAACGCATTTGTTTTGGTTACTCGACGTCTCCGTTCTCGTGTAGCCTACATATTGCGTTTTTTTTTTAATTTGCTTACCTGGCTAAAGGTTAGCATGTTTAAAATACGTAAGTCGTTTTGTTCATCAAATTTAAGTAGATAACTCATCAGTTGTTTGCATCAGAGCGATAATTTTTGAGATAGTTATTAAAACTGTTTAAAGGTTGTCAAACGTTGTTTCTCGTTGTATATCCTTTAATTCTAGAGTTAAATTGATAAATAACGTGTACGAATTTGTTTAACGCATTTGTTTTGGTTACTCGACGTCTCCGTTCTCGTGTAGCCTACATATTGCGTTTTTTTTTTAAAATTTGCTTACCGGGCTAAAGGTTAGCATGTTTAAAATACGTAAGTCGTTTTGTTCATCAAATTTAAGTAGATAACTCATCAGTTGTTTGCATCAGAGCGATAATTTTTGAGATAGTTATTAAAACTGTTTAAAGGTTGTCAAACGTTGTTTCTCGTTGTATATCCTTTAATTCTAGAGTTAAATTGATAAATAACGCGTACGAATTTGTTTAACGCATTTGTTTTGGTTACTCGACGTCTCCGTTCTCGTGTAGCCTACATATTGCGTTTTTTTTTTAATTTGCTTACCTGGCTAAAGGTTAGCATGTTTAAAATACGTAAGTCGTTTTGTTCATCATATTTAAGTAGATAACTCATCAGTTGTTTGCATCAGAGCGATAATTTTTGAGATAGTTATTAAAACTGTTTAAAAGTTGTCAAACGTTGTTTCTCGTTGTATATCCTTTAATTCTAGAGTTAAATTGATAAATAACGTGTACGAATTTGTTTAACGCATTTGTTTTGGTTACTCGACGTCTCCGTTCTCGTGTAGCCTACATATTGCGTTTTTTTTTTAATTTGCTTACCGGGCTAAAGGTTAGCATGTTTAAAATACGTAAGTCGTTTTGTTCATCATATTTAAGTAGATAACTCATCAGTTGTTTGCATCAGAGCGATAATTTTTGAGATAGTTATTAAAACTGTTTAAAGGTTGTCAAACGTTGTTTCTCGTTGTATATCCTTTAATTCTAGAGTTAAATTGATAAATAACGTGTACGAATTTGTTTAACGCATTTGTTTTGGTTACTCGACGTCTCCGTTCTCGTGTAGCCTACATATTGCGTTTTTTTTTTAATTTGCTTACCTGGCTAAAGGTTAGCATGTTTAAAATACGTAAGTCGTTTTGTTCATCATATTTAAGTAGATAACTCATCAGTTGTTTGCATGAGAGCGACAATTTTTGAGATAGTTATTAAAATTGTTTAAAGGTTGTCAAACGTTGTTTCTCGTTGTATATCCTTTAATTCTAGAGTTAAATTGATAAATAACGTGTACGAATTTGTTTAACGCATTTGTTTTGGTTACTCGACGTCTCCGTTCTCGTGTAGCCCACATATAGCGTTTTTTTTTTTAATTTGCTTACCGGGCTAAAGGTTAGCATGTTTAAAATACGTAAGTCGTTTTGTTCATCATATTTAAGTAGATAACTCATCAGTTGTTTGCATCAGAGCGATAATTTTTGAGATAGTTATTAAAACTGTTTAAAAGTTGTCAAACGTTGTTTCTCGTTGTATATCCTTTAATTCTAGAGTTAAATTGATAAATAACGTGTACGAATTTGTTTAACGCATTTGTTTTGGTTACTCGACGTCTCCGTTCTCGTGTAGCCTACATATTGCGTTTTTTTTTTAATTTGCTTACCTGGCTAAAGGTTAGCATGTTTAAAATACGTAAGTCGTTTTGTTCATCATATTTAAGTAGATAACTCATCAGTTGTTTGCATCAGAGCGATAATTTTTGAGATAGTTATTAAAACTGTTTAAAGGTTGTCAAACGTTGTTTCTCGTTGTATATCCTTTAATTCTAGAGTTAAATTGATAAATAACGTGTACGAATTTGTTTAACGCATTTGTTTTGGTTACTCGACGTCTCCGTTCTCGTGTAGCCTACATATTGCGTTTTTTTTTTAATTTGCTTACCGGGCTAAAGGTTAGCATGTTTAAAATACGTAAGTCGTTTTGTTCAACAAATTTGAGTAGATAACTCAGCAGTTGTTTGCATGAGAGCGACAATTTTTGAGATAGTTATTAAAACTGTTTAAAGGTTGTCAAACGTTGTTTCTCGTTGTATATCCTTTAATTCTAGAGTTAAATTGATAAATAACGTGTACGAATTTGTTTAACGCATTTGTTTTGGTTACTCGACGTCTCCGTTCTCGTGTAGCCTACATATTGCGTTTTTTTTTTAATTTGCTTACCGGGCTAAAGGTTAGCATGTTTAAAATACGTAAGTCGTTTTGTTCAACAAATTTGAGTAGATAACTCAGCAGTTGTTTGCATCAGAGCGACAATTTTTGAGATAGTTATTAAAATTGTTTAAAGGTTGTCAAACGTTGTTTCTCGTTGTATATCCTTTAATTCTAGAGTTAAATTGATAAATAACGTGTACGAATTTGTTTAACGCATTTGTTTTGGTTACTCGACGTCTCCGTTCTCGTGTAGCCTACATATTGCGTTTTTTTTTTAATTTGCTTACCGGGCTAAAGGTTAGCATGTTTAAAATACGTAAGTCATTTTGTTCATCAAATTTAAGTAGATAACTCATCAGTTGTTTGCATCAGAGCGACAATTTTTGAGAGAGTTATTAAAACTGTTTAAAGGTTGTCAAACGTTGTTTCTCGTTGTATATCCTTTAATTCTAGAGTTAAATTGATAAATAACGTGTACGAATTTGTTTAACGCATTTGTTTTGGTTACTCGACGTCTCCGTTCTCGTGTAGCCGACATATTGCGTTTTTTTTTTAATTTGCTTACCGGGCTAAAGGTTAGCATGTTTAAAATACGTAAGTCGTTTTGTTCATTAAATTTAAGTAGATAACTCATCAGTTGTTTGCATCAGAGCGACAATTTTTGAGATAGTTATTAAAACTGTTTAAAGGTTGTCAAACGTTGTTTTTCGTTGTATATCCTTTAATTCTAGAGTTAAATTGATAAATAACGTGTACGAATTTGTTTAACGCATTTGTTTTGGTTACTCGACGTCTCCGTTCTCGTGTAGCCTACATATTGCGTTTTTTTTTTAATTTGCTTACCGGGCTAAAGGTTAGCATGTTTAAAATACGTAGGTCGTTTTGTTCAACAAATTTGAGTAGATAACTCAGCAGTTGTTTGCATCAGAGCGACAATTTTTGAGATAGTTATTAAAATTGTTTAAAGGTTGTCAAACGTTGTTTCTCGTTGAATATCCTTTAATTCTAGAGTTAAATTGATAAATAACGTGTACGAATTTGTTTAACGCATTTGTTTTGGTTACTCGACGTCTCCGTTCTCGTGTAGCCTACATATTGCGTTTTTTTTTTAATTTGCTTACCTGGCTAAAGGTTAGCATGTTTAAAATACGTAAGTCGTTTTGTTCAACAAATTTGAGTAGATAACTCAGCAGTTGTTTGCATCAGAGCAACAATTTTTGAGATAGTTATTAAAATTGTTTAAAGGTTGTCAAACGTTGTTTCTCGTTGTATATCCTTTAATTCTAGAGTTAAATTGATAAATAACGTGTACGAATTTGTTTAACGCATTTGTTTTGGTTACTCGACGTCTCCGTTCTCGTGTAGCCTACATATTGCGTTTTTTTTTTAATTTGCTTACCGGGCTAAAGGTTAGCATGTTTAAAATACGTAAGTCGTTTTGTTCATCAAATTTAAGTAGATAACTCATCAGTTGTTTGCATCAGAGCGATAATTTTTGAGATAGTTATTAAAACTGTTTAAAAGTTGTCAAACGTTGTTTCTCGTTGTATATCCTTTAATTCTAGAGTTAAATTGATAAATAACGTGTACGAATTTGTTTAACGCATTTGTTTTGGTTACTCGACGTCTCCGTTCTCGTGTAGCCTACATATTGCGTTTTTTTTTTAATTTGCTTACCTGGCTAAAGGTTAGCATGTTTAAAATACGTAAGTCGTTTTGTTGATCATATTTAAGTAGATAACTCATCAGTTGTTTGCATCAGAGCGATAATTTTTGAGATAGTTATTAAAACTGTTTAAAGCTTGTCAAACGTTGTTTCTCGTTGTATATCCTTTAATTCTAGAGTTAAATTGATAAATAACGTGTACGAATTTGTTTAAGGCATTTGTTTTGGTTACTTGTCGTCTCCGTTCTCGTGTAGCCTACATATTGCGTTTTTTTTTTAATTTGCTTACGTGGCTAAAGGTTAGCATGTTTAAAATACGTAAGTCGTTTTGTTCATCAAATTTAAGTAGATAACTCATCAGTTGTTTGCATCAGAGCGATAATTTTTGAGATAGTTATTAAAACTGTTTAAAGGTTGTCAAACGTTGTTTCTCGTTGTATATCCTTTAATTCTAGAGTTAAATTGATAAATAACGTGTACGAATTTGTTTAACGCATTTGTTTTGGTTACTCGACGTCTCCGTTCTCGTGTAGCCTACATATTGCGTTTTTTTTTTAATTTGCTTACCTGGCTAAAGGCTAGCATGTTTAAAATACGTAAGTCGTTTTGTTCATCATATTTAAGTAGATAACTCATCAGTTGTTTGCATCAGAGCGATAATTTTTGAGATAGTTATTAAAACTGTTTAAAGGTTGTCAAACGTTGTTTCTCGTTGTATATCCTTTAATTCTAGAGTTAAATTGATAAATAACGTGTACGAATTTGTTTAACGCATTTGTTTTGGTTACTCGACGTCTCCGTTCTCGTGTAGCCTACATATTGCGTTTTTTTTTTAATTTGCTTACCGGGCTAAAGGTTAGCATGTTTAAAATACGTAAGTCGTTTTGTTCAACAAATTTGAGTAGATAACTCAGCAGTTGTTTGCATCAGAGCGACAATTTTTGAGATAGTTATTAAAATTGTTTAAAGGTTGTCAAACGTTGTTTCTCGTTGTATATCCTTTAATTCTAGAGTTAAATTGATAAATAACGTGTACGAATTTGTTTAAAGCATTTGTTTTGGTTACTCGACGTCTCCGTTCTCATGTAGCCTACATATTGCGTTTTTTTTTTAATTTGCTTACCGGGCTAAAGGTTAGCATGTTTAAAATACGTAAGTCGTTTTGTTCAACAAATTTGAGTAGATAACTCAGCAGTTGTTTGCATCAGAGCGACAATTTTTGAGATAGTTATTAAAATTGTTTAAAGGTTGTCAAACGTTGTTTCTCGTTGTATATCCTTTAATTCTAGAGTTAAATTGATAAATAACGTGTACGAATTTGTTTAACGCATTTGTTTTGGTTACTCGACGTCTCCGTTCTCGTGTAGCCTACATATTGCGTTTTTTTTTTAATTTGCTTACCGGGCTAAAGGTTAGCATGTTTAAAATACGTAAGTCGTTTTGCTCAACAAATTTGAGTAGATAACTCAGCAGTTGTTTGCATCAGAGCGACAATTTTTGAGATAGTTATTAAAATTGTTTAAAGGTTGTCAAACGTTGTTTCTCGTTGTATATCCTTTAATTCTAGAGTTAAATTGATAAATAACGTGTACGAATTTGTTTAACGCATTTGTTTTGGTTACTCGACGTCTCCGTTCTCGTGTAGCCTACATATTGCGTTTTTTTTTTAATTTGCTTACCTGGCTAAAGGTTAGCATGTTTAAAATACGTAAGTCGTTTTGTTCATCATATTTAAGTAGATAACTCATCAGTTGTTTGCATCAGAGCGATAATTTTTGAGATAGTTATTAAAACTGTTTAAAGGTTGTCAAACGTTGTTTCTCGTTGTATATCCTTTAATTCTAGAGTTAAATTGATAAATAACGTGTACGAATTTGTTCAACGCATTTGTTTTGGTTACTCGACGTCTCCGTTCTCGTATAGCATACATATTGCGTTTTTTTTTTTAATTTGCTTACCGGGCTAAAGGTTAGCATGTTTAAAATACGTAAGTCGTTTTGTTCATCAAATTTGAGTAGATAACTCATCAGTTGTTTGCATCAGAGCGACAATTTTTGAGATAGTTATTAAAACTGTTTAAAGGTTGTCAAACGTTGTTTCTCGTTGTATATCCTTTAATTCTAGAGTTAAATTGATAAATAACGTGTACGAATTGTTTAACGCATTTGTTTTGGTTACTCGACGTCTCCGTTCTTGTGTAGCCTACATATTGCGTTTTTTTTTTAATTTGCTTACCTGGCTAAAGGTTAGCATGCTTAAAATACGTAAGTCGTTTTGTTCATCAAATTTAAGTAGATAACTCATCAGTTGTTTGCATCAGAGCGATAATTTTTGAGATAGTTATTAAAACTGTTTAAAGGTTGTCAAACGTTGTTTCTCGTTGTATATCCTTTAATTCTAGAGTTAAATTGATAAATAACGTGTACGAATTTGTTTAACGCATTTGTTTTGGTTACTCGACGTCTCCGTTCTCGTGTAGCCTACATATTGCGTTTTTTTTTTTAATTTGCTTACCTGGCTAAAGGTTAGCATGTTTAAAATACGTAAGTCGTTTTGTTCATCATATTTAAGTAGATAACTCATCAGTTGTTTGCATCAGAGCGATAATTTTTGAGATAGTTATTAAAACTGTTTAAAGGTTGTCAAACGTTGTTTCTCGTTGTATATCCTTTAATTCTAGAGTTAAATTGATAAATAACGTGTACGAATTTGTTTAAGGCATTTGTTTTGGTTACTTGTCGTCTCCGTTCTCGTGTAGCCTACATATTGCGTTTTTTTTTTAATTTGCTTACGTGGCTAAAGGTTAGCATGTTTAAAATACGTAAGTCGTTTTGTTCATCAAATTTAAGTAGATAACTCATCAGTTGTTTGCATCAGAGCGATAATTTTTGAGATAGTTATTAAAACTGTTTAAAGGTTGTCAAACGTTGTTTCTCGTTGTATATCCTTTAATTCTAGAGTTAAATTGATAAATAACGAGTACGAATTTGTTTAACGCATTTGTTTTGGTTACTCGACGTCTCCGTTCTCGTGTAGCCTACATATTGCGTTTTTTTTTTTAATTTGCTTACCTGGCTAAAGGCTAGCATGTTTAAAATACGTAAGTCGTTTTGTTCATCATATTTAAGTAGATAACTCATCAGTTGTTTGCATCAGAGCGATAATTTTTGAGATAGTTATTAAAACTGTTTAAAGGTTGTCAAACGTTGTTTCTCGTTGTATATCCTTTAATTCTAGAGTTAAATTGATAAATAACGTGTACGAATTTGTTTAACGCATTTGTTTTGGTTACTCGACGTCTCCGTTCTCGTGTAGCCTACATATTGCGTTTTTTTTTTAATTTGCTTACCGGGCTAAAGGTTAGCATGTTTAAAATACGTAAGTCGTTTTGTTCAACAAATTTGAGTAGATAACTCAGCAGTTGTTTGCATCAGAGCGACAATTTTTGAGATAGTTATTAAAATTGTTTAAAGGTTGTCAAACGTTGTTTCTCGTTGTATATCCTTTAATTCTAGAGTTAAATTGATAAATAACGTGTACGAATTTGTTTAAAGCATTTGTTTTGGTTACTCGACGTCTCCGTTCTCATGTAGCCTACATATTGCGTTTTTTTTTTAATTTGCTTACCGGGCTAAAGGTTAGCATGTTTAAAATACGTAAGTCGTTTTGTTCAACAAATTTGAGTAGATAACTCAGCAGTTGTTTGCATCAGAGCGACAATTTTTGAGATAGTTATTAAAATTGTTTAAAGGTTGTCAAACGTTGTTTCTCGTTGTATATCCTTTAATTCTAGAGTTAAATTGATAAATAACGTGTACGAATTTGTTTAACGCATTTGTTTTGGTTACTCGACGTCTCCGTTCTCGTGTAGCCTACATATTGCGTTTTTTTTTTAATTTGCTTACCGGGCTAAAGGTTAGCATGTTTAAAATACGTAAGTCGTTTTGCTCAACAAATTTGAGTAGATAACTCAGCAGTTGTTTGCATCAGAGCGACAATTTTTGAGATAGTTATTAAAATTGTTTAAAGGTTGTCAAACGTTGTTTCTCGTTGTATATCCTTTAATTCTAGAGTTAAATTGATAAATAACGTGTACGAATTTGTTTAACGCATTTGTTTTGGTTACTCGACGTCTCCGTTCTCGTGTAGCCTACATATTGCGTTTTTTTTTTAATTTGCTTACCTGGCTAAAGGTTAGCATGTTTAAAATACGTAAGTCGTTTTGTTCATCATATTTAAGTAGATAACTCATCAGTTGTTTGCATCAGAGCGATAATTTTTGAGATAGTTATTAAAACTGTTTAAAGGTTGTCAAACGTTGTTTCTCGTTGTATATCCTTTAATTCTAGAGTTAAATTGATAAATAACGTGTACGAATTTGTTCAACGCATTTGTTTTGGTTACTCGACGTCTCCGTTCTCGTATAGCATACATATTGCGTTTTTTTTTTTAATTTGCTTACCGGGCTAAAGGTTAGCATGTTTAAAATACGTAAGTCGTTTTGTTCATCAAATTTGAGTAGATAACTCATCAGTTGTTTGCATCAGAGCGACAATTTTTGAGATAGTTATTAAAACTGTTTAAAGGTTGTCAAACGTTGTTTCTCGTTGTATATCCTTTAATTCTAGAGTTAAATTGATAAATAACGTGTACGAATTGTTTAACGCATTTGTTTTGGTTACTCGACGTCTCCGTTCTTGTGTAGCCTACATATTGCGTTTTTTTTTTAATTTGCTTACCTGGCTAAAGGTTAGCATGCTTAAAATACGTAAGTCGTTTTGTTCATCAAATTTAAGTAGATAACTCATCAGTTGTTTGCATCAGAGCGATAATTTTTGAGATAGTTATTAAAACTGTTTAAAGGTTGTCAAACGTTGTTTCTCGTTGTATATCCTTTAATTCTAGAGTTAAATTGATAAATAACGTGTACGAATTTGTTTAACGCATTTGTTTTGGTTACTCGACGTCTCCGTTCTCGTGTAGCCTACATATTGCGTTTTTTTTTTTAATTTGCTTACCTGGCTAAAGGTTAGCATGTTTAAAATACGTAAGTCGTTTTGTTCATCATATTTAAGTAGATAACTCATCAGTTGTTTGCATCAGAGCGATAATTTTTGAGATAGTTATTAAAACTGTTTAAAGGTTGTCAAACGTTGTTTCTCGTTGTATATACTTTAATTCTAGAGTTAAATTGATAAATAACGTGTACGAATTTGTTTAACGCATTTGTTTTGGTTACTCGACGTCTCCGTTCTCGTGTAGCCTACATATTGCGTTTTTTTTTTAATTTGCTTACCGGGCTAAAGGTTAGCATGTTTAAAATACGTAAGTCGTTTTGTTCATCAAATTTAAGTAGATAACTCATCAGTTGTTTGCATCAGAGCGATAATTTTTGAGATAGTTATTAAAACTGTTTAAAGGTTGTCAAACGTTGTTTCTCGTTGTATATCCTTTAATTCTAGAGTTAAATTGATAAATAACGTGTACGAATTTGTTTAACGCATTTGTTTTGGTTACTCGACGTCTCCGTTCTCGTGTAGCCCACATATTGCGTTTTTTTTTTTAATTTGCTTACCGGGCTAAAGGTTAGCATGTTTAAAATACGTAAGTCGTTTTGTTCATCATATTTAAGTAGATAACTCATCAGTTGTTTGTATCAGAGCGATAATTTTTGAGATAGTTATTAAAACTGTTTAAAGGTTGTCAAACGTTGTTTCTCGTTGTATATCCTTTAATTCTAGAGTTAAATTGATAAATAACGTGTACGAATTTGTTTAACGCATTTGTTTTGGTTACTCGACGTCTCCGTTCTCGTTGTAGAGTTATCTACTTATAACAAATATACTTGTTATATTTTAAATTTATTCTTATTATATTAGTTATTTTTTTATTATCAAAAAAATGAAAATATTTTAGTCATCAAAAATATCTTTTAAAGTAAATAAAGTTTAAATAAATTATTAAAAGTTATATAGAAAATTATTATTTTCTATATCTGGCGATCCTACCAACGATCCTTCTGACCTATTCTCGATTTACGCGATAACAAAATTATGAAATTTCGCTGCTTTTGTGCATATAGATAACAATTATTTAAAGAGTGCATAATTTTGAAAGTGATAGCTAAATATGTCCTTGCATAGATTTAACTCAAATTTAACAAAATGTTTTCACTAATACGAAAAATACTACAAGTGCATTGCAATGTAGATGTGATAGCGGCATCAGCACAAAGAATCCAAATTGTTAAAAAATGTACTAATCAATCTTACCATCATTTGGCCATTAAGCAAAATTGTGAAGAAATAAGTACACGAGAACAAAAAAAATTACTGGAAAATTCCAATGAACATTTATCCATCATCAGATATTTTGCATTTAAGTAACATTCCATCATCGTATACTGATGAAAACATTAAAAAACTTTCACCTCTAATAACTTCGAAGTGAAAGCATTCAAATTTTTCCCCAAAAGACCGTGAAATGACGCTACTTCAACTCTCATCGCTTATCAAAATACACAATCATCAACTTTCAGAATCGAATCATTTACGTGTCACTTTCTCCAAACTCAACATCTAAGCTATAATTCTTTGTTGCATTAAAATCGATTCAACTGCAATACGATGAAGAATAAATAAAACAAAACAGTGAATAACCAATCAACCAGTACCAATCTTAAAGAGACAAATCATCAAAAAAAAAATTGCTAATAAGAAATTGATACAAAAGTAACAGACGAAAAATCAAATCAATTAAAAACAGAACAGAAACAAACAAAACAAAAGGTTCAAGAACGGATACTAAAAATAGTAAAAATTAAACAAACAAATTTCTAGTGTAAAAAATTTTTATTATTGGTCATTCAATTGATCAACAACATACTCATACAGACATATGTAGTCTCAAAATCTAAAACAACAACAACTCTATCTCTCTATATGTATTAACTAACAATTATAATACATTAATTCTATACTTACATACATATTTATGTGTGTGAATAATTCTAAATTCACTATTCCAACGTTATTATTATTAAAACATACTTTTACTTTTATTCAAACAATTTTTACCTAAACAAATATTAATTTTTTTTAAATTAATTACTTTTATTAGTGAATATCTTCTATACGTACTACATATATTTTGATTTCTTAGCTTCTCTCCAGTATATAAGTAAATACATTTATCAATTATGTATACAAGAACTTTAACAACAACGAATATTCAAACCCAAAATACCTCATTTTCAATTCGAAAACAACACAAAAAAATAAAAAAATAAAAAAGAAATAACTTCAAATTTTTAAAATCAAACTAATTATTACAATGAATTTTAAAAAATCCCAAAAGATTTTTAAAATAATTTTTATTGACATATATCAATTCTTTCATATTGAAATTAAAATCATATGACAATTTCATATCACCCTCAAACGAATTAAGGAATCAACTTTTCATTCCTTATCAACAACTTGGTCATACATTATGCAGAGTACAATTATATATTGAACATACATTCTGCATAATACAAGTTTTTAATTTTTGAGTAATTGTGCACACAAAGTTGCCATCTACTATAATTCAACCTCATTCTAGGTTCTTGAAAAACATAATTATAATTGACAATATTTAACATTGCTACAACAACAACAACAATATTTAACATACAGCTATTAAGTTATTTTTAACCTCAACAACAGCAATAACAACCAAATATTGATATACGTAAAATATTAATACAATAACTAAACATAATACCAACTAAAATAAGTTATCAAGTACGTCGAATCATCAAAAGATTGAGTACTTACATCAATACCAACATAAACTTTATACGCAATCAACACAAAATTATTAACATTAAAAAAAATTTTCGTTTCACTGGAGGGGGAGTATATGTAGAGTTATCTACTTATAACAAATATACTTGTTATATTTTAAATTTATTCTTATTATATTAGTTATTTTTTTATTATCAAAAAAATGAAAATATTTTAGTCATCAAAAATATCTTTTAAAGTAAATAAAGTTTAAATAAATTATTAAAAGTTATATAGAAAATTATTATTTTCTATACTCGTGTAGCCTACATATTGCGTTTTTTTTTTAATTTGCTTACCGGGCTAAAGGTTAGCATGTTTAAAATACGTAAGTCGTTTTGTTCATCAAATTTAAGTAGATAACTCATCAGTTGTTTGCATCAGAGCGATAATTTTTGAGATAGTTATTAAAACTGTTTAAAGGTTGTCAAACGTTGTTTCTCGTTGTATATCCTTTAATTCTAGAGTTAAATTGATAAATAACGTGTACGAATTTGTTTAACGCATTTGTTTTGGTTACTCGACGTCTCCGTTCTCGTGTAGCCCACATATTGCGTTTTTTTTTTAATTTGCTTACCGGGCTAAAGGTTAGCATGTTTAAAATACGTAAGTCGTTTTGTTCATCATATTTAAGTAGATAACTCATCAGTTGTTTGCATCAGAGCGACAATTTTTGAGATAGTTATTAAAACTGTTTAAAGGTTGTCAAACGTTGTTTCTCGTTGTACATCCTTTAATTCTAGAGTTAAATTGATAAATAACATGTACGAATTTGTTTAACGCATTTGTTTTGGTTACTCGACGTCTCCGTTTTCGTGTAGCCTACATATTGCGTTTTTTTTTTAATTTGCTTACCTGGCTAAAGGTTAGCATGTTTAAAATACGTAAGTCGTTTTGTTCATCATATTTAAGTAGATAACTCATCAGTTGTTTGCATCAGAGCGATAATTTTTGAGATAGTTATTAAAACTGTTTAAAGGTTGTCAAACGTTGTTTCTCGTTGTATATCCTTTAATTCTAGAGTTAAATTGATAAATAACGTGTACGAATTTGTTTAACGCATTTGTTTTGGTTACTCGACGTCTCCGTTCTCGTGTAGCCTACATATTGCGTTTTTTTTTTAATTTGCTTACCTGGCTAAAGGTTAGCATGTTTAAAATACGTAAGTCGTTTTGTTCATCATATTTAAGTAGATAACTCATCAGTTGTTTGCATCAGAGCGATAATTTTTGAGATAGTTATTAAAACTGTTTAAAGGTTGTCAAACGTTGTTTCTCGTTGTATATACTTTAATTCTAGAGTTAAATTGATAAATAACGTGTACGAATTTGTTTAACGCATTTGTTTTGGTTACTCGACGTCTCCGTTCTCGTGTAGCCTACATATTGCGTTTTTTTTTTAATTTGCTTACCGGGCTAAAGGTTAGCATGTTTGAAATACGTAAGTCGTTTTGTTCATCAAATTTAAGTAGATAACTCATCAGTTGTTTGCATCAGAGCGATAATTTTTGAGATAGTTATTAAAACTGTTTAAAAGTTGTCAAACGTTGTTTCTCGTTGTATATCCTTTAATTCTAGAGTTAAATTGATAAATAACGTGTACGAATTTGTTTAACGCATTTGTTTTGGTTACTCGACGTCTCCGTTCTCGTGTAGCCTACATATTGCGTTTTTTTTTTAATTTCCTTACCTGGCTAAAGGTTAGCATGTTTAAAATACGTAAGTCGTTTTGTTCATCAAATTTAAGTAGATAACTCATCAGTTGTTTGCATCAGAGCGATAATTTTTGAGATAGTTATTAAAACTGTTTAAAGGTTGTCAAACGTTGTTTCTCGTTGTATATCCTTTAATTCTAGAGTTAAATTGATAAATAACGTGTACGAATTTGTTTAACGCATTTGTTTTGGTTACTCGACGTCTCCGTTCTCGTGTAGCCTACATATTGCGTTTTTTTTTTAATTTGCTTACCGGGCTAAAGGTTAGCATGTTTAAAATACGTAAGTCGTTTTGTTCATCAAATTTAAGTAGATAACTCATCAGTTGTTTGCATCAGAGCGATAATTTTTGAGATAGTTATTAAAACTGTTTAAAGGTTGTCAAACGTTGTTTCTCGTTGTATATCCTTTAATTCTAGAGTTAAATTGATAAATAACGTGTACGAATTTGTTTAACGCATTTGTTTTGGTTACTCGACGTCTCCGTTCTCGTGTAGCCTACATATTGCGTTTTTTTTTTAATTTGCTTACCGGGCTAAAGGTTAGCATGTTTAAAATACGTAAGTCGTTTTGTTCATCAAATTTAAGTAGATAACTCATCAGTTGTTTGCATCAGAGCGACAATTTTTGAGATAGTTATTAAAACTGTTTAAAGGCTGTCAAACGTTGTTTCTCGTTGTATATCCTTTAATTCTAGAGTTAAATTGATAAATAACGTGTACGAATTTGTTTAACGCATTTGTTTTGGTTACTCGACGTCTCCGTTCTCGTGTAGCCTACATATTGCGTTTTTTTTTTAATTTGCTTACCGGGCTAAAGGTTAGCATGTTTAAAATACGTAAGTCGTTTTGTTCATCAAATTTAAGTAGATAACTCATCAGTTGTTTGCATCAGAGCGATAATTTTTGAGATAGTTATTAAAACTGTTTAAAGGTTGTCAAACGTTGTTTCTCGTTGTATATCCTTTAATTCTAGAGTTAAATTGATAAATAACGTGTACGAATTTGTTTAACGCATTTGTTTTGGTTACTCGACGTCTCCGTTCTCGTGTAGCCTACATATTGCGTTTTTTTTTTAATTTGCTTACCTGGCTAAAGGTTAGCATGTTTAAAATACGTAAGTCGTTTTGTTCATCAAATTTAAGTAGATAACTCATCAGTTGTTTGCATCAGAGCGATAATTTTTGAGATAGTTATTAAAATTGTTTAAAGGTTGTCAAACGTTGTTTCTCGTTGTATATCCTTTAATTCTAGAGTTAAATTGATAAATAACGTGTACGAATTTGTTTAACGCATTTGTTTTGGTTACTCGACGTCTCCGTTCTCGTGTAGCCTACATATTGCGTTTTTTTTTTAATTTGCTTACCGGGCTAAAGGTTAGCATGTTTAAAATACGTAAGTCGTTTTGTTCAACAAATTTGAGTAGATAACTCAGCAGTTGTTTGCATCAGAGCGACAATTTTTGAGATAGTTATTAAAATTGTTTAAAGGTTGTCAAACGTTGTTTCTCGTTGTATATCCTTTAATTCTAGAGTTAAATTGATAAATAACGTGTACGAATTTGTTTAACGCATTTGTTTTGGTTACTCGACGTCTCCGTTCTCGTGTAGCCTACATATTGCGTTTTTTTTTTAATTTGCTTACCTGGCTAAAGGTTAGCATGTTTAAAATACGTAAGTCGTTTTGTTCATCATATTTAAGTAGATAACTCATCAGTTGTTTGCATCAGAGCGATAATTTTTGAGATAGTTATTAAAACTGTTTAAAGGTTGTCAAACGTTGTTTCTCGTTGTATATCCTTTAATTCTAGAGTTAAATTGATAAATAACGTGTACGAATTTGTTTAACGCATTTGTTTTGGTTACTCGACGTCTCCGTTCTCGTGTAGCCTACATATTGCGTTTTTTTTTTTTAATTTGCTTACCTGGCTAAAGGTTAGCATGTTTAAAATACGTAAGTCGTTTTGTTCATCATATTTAAGTAGATAACTCATCAGTTGTTTGCATCAGAGCGATAATTTTTGAGATAGTTATTAAAACTGTTTAAAAGTTGTCAAACGTTGTTTCTCGTTGTATATCCTTTAATTCTAGAGTTAAATTGATAAATAACGTGTACGAATTTGTTTAACGCATTTGTTTTGGTTACTCGACGTCTCCGTTCTCGTGTAGCTTACATATTGCGTTTTTTTTTTTAATTTGCTTACCGGGCTAAAGGTTAGCATGTTTAAAATACGTAAGTCGTTTTGTTCATCAAATTTAAGTAGATAACTCATCAGTTGTTTGCATCAGAGCGACAATTTTTGAGATAGTTATTAAAATTGTTTAAAGGTTGTCAAACGTTGTTTCTCGTTGTATATCCTTTAATTCCAGAGTTAAATTGATAAATAACGTGTACGAATTTGTTTAACGCATTTGTTTTGGTTACTCGACGTCTCCGTTCTCGTGTAGCCTACATATTGCGTTTTTTTTTTAATTTGCTTACCTGGCTAAAGGTTAGCATGTTTAAAATACGTAAGTCGTTTTGTTCATCAAATTTAAGTAGATAACTCATCAGTTGTTTGCATCAGATCGATAATTTTTGAGATAGTTATTAAAACTGTTTAAAGGTTGTCAAACGTTGTTTCTCGTTGTATATCCTTTAATTCTAGAGTTAAATTGATAAATAACGTGTACGAATTTGTTTAACGCATTTGTTTTGGTTACTCGACGTCTCCGTTCTCGTGTAGCCTACATATTGCGTTTTTTTTTTAATTTGCTTACCGGGCTAAAGGTTAGCATGTTTAAAATACGTAAGTCGTTTTGTTCATCAAATTTAAGTAGATAACTCATCAGTTGTTTGCATCAGAGCGACAATTTTTGAGATAGTTATTAAAACTGTTTAAAGGTTGTCAAACGTTGTTTCTCGTTGTATATCCTTTAATTCTAGAGTTAAATTGATAAATAACGTGTACGAATTTGTTTAACGCATTTGTTTTGGTTACTCGACGTCTCCGTTCTCGTGTAGCCTACATATTGCGTTTTTTTTTTAATTTGCTTACCTGGCTAAAGGTTAGCATGTTTAAAATACGTAAGTCGTTTTGTTCATCATATTTAAGTAGATAACTCATCAGTTGTTTGCATCAGAGCGATAATTTTTGAGATAGTTATTAAAACTGTTTAAAGGTTGTCAAACGTTGTTTCTCGTTGTATATCCTTTAATTCTAGAGTTAAATTGATAAATAACGTGTACGAATTTGTTTAACGCATTTGTTTTGGTTACTCGACGTCTCCGTTCTCGTGTAGCCTACATATTGCGTTTTTTTTTTAATTTGCTTACCGGGCTAAAGGTTAGCATGTGTAAAATACGTAAGTCGTTTTGTTCATCAAATTTAAGTAGATAACTCATCAGTTGTTTGCATCAGAGCGACAATTTTTGAGATAGTTATTAAAACTGTTTAAAGGTTGTCAAACGTTGTTTCTCGTTGTATATCCTTTAATTCTAGAGTTAAATTGATAAATAACGTGTACGAATTTGTTTAACGCATTTGTTTTGGTTACTCGACGTCTCCGTTCTCGTGTAGCCTACATATTGCGTTTTTTTTTTAATTTGCTTACCCGGCTAAAGGTTAGCATGTTTAAAATACGTAAGTCGTTTTGTTCATCAAATTTAAGTAGATAACTCATCAGTTGTTTGCATCAGAGCGATAATTTTTGAGATAGTTATTAAAACTGTTTAAAAGTTGTCAAACGTTGTTTCTCGTTGTATATCCTTTAATTCTAGAGTTAAATTGATAAATAACGTGTACGAATTTGTTTAACGCATTTGTTTTGGTTACTCGACGTCTCCGTTCTCGTGTAGCCTACATATTGCGTTTTTTTTTTAATTTGCTTACCTGGCTAAAGGTTAGCATGTTTAAAATACGTAAGTCGTTTTGTTCATCATATTTAAGTAGATAACTCATCAGTTGTTTGCATGAGAGCGACAATTTTTGAGATAGTTATTAAAATTGTTTAAAGGTTGTCAAACGTTGTTTCTCGTTGTATATCCTTTAATTCTAGAGTTAAATTGATAAATAACGTGTACGAATTTGTTTAACGCATTTGTTTTGGTTACTCGGCGTCTCCGTTCTCGTGTAGCCTACATATTGCGTTTTTTTTTTAATTTGCTTACCTGGCTAAAGGTTAGCATGTTTAAAATACGTAAGTCGTTTTGTTCATCAAATTTAAGTAGATAACTCATCAGTTGTTTGCATCAGAGCGATAATTTTTGAGATAGTTATTAAAACTGTTTAAAGGTTGTCAAACGTTGTTTCTCGTTGTATATCCTTTAATTCTAGAGTTAAATTGATAAATAACGTGTACGAATTTGTTTAACGCATTTGTTTTGGTTACTCGACGTCTCCGTTCTCGTGTAGCCTACATATTGCGTTTTTTTTTTAATTTGCTTACCTGGCTAAAGGTTAGCATGTTTAAAATACGTAAGTCGTTTTGTTCATCAAATTTAAGTAGATAACTCATCAGTTGTTTGCATCAGAGCGATAATTTTTGAGATAGTTATTAAAATTGTTTAAAGGTTGTCAAACGTTGTTTCTCGTTGTATATCCTTTAATTCTAGAGTTAAATTGATAAATAACGTGTACGAATTTGTTTAACGCATTTGTTTTGGTTACTCGACGTCTCCGTTCTCGTGTAGCCTACATATTGCGTTTTTTTTTTTAATTTGCTTACCGGGCTAAAGGTTAGCATGTTTAAAATACGTAAGTCGTTTTGTTCAACAAATTTGAGTAGATAACTCAGCAGTTGTTTGCATCAGAGCGACAATTTTTGAGATAGTTATTAAAATTGTTTAAAGGTTGTCAAACGTTGTTTCTCGTTGTATATCCTTTAAGTCTAGAGTTAAATTGATAAATAACGTGTACGAATTTGTTTAACGCATTTGTTTTGGTTACTCGACGTCTCCGTTCTCGTGTAGCCTACATATTGCGTTTTTTTTTTTAATTTGCTTACCTGGCTAAAGGTTAGCA
Organism: Eurosta solidaginis; assembly: GCF_040869045.1. NCBI lineage: Eukaryota > Metazoa > Arthropoda > Insecta > Diptera > Tephritidae > Eurosta > Eurosta solidaginis. Next base: position 7,672 of record NW_027137127.1, on the reverse strand, counting down.
CGTTTAAAATACGTAAGTCGTTTTGTTCATCATATTTAAGTAGATAACTCATCAGTTGTTTGCATCAGAGCGATAATTTTTGAGATAGTTATTAAAACTGTTTAAAGGTTGTCAAACGTTGTTTCTCGTTGTATATCCTTTAATTCTAGAGTTAAATTGATAAATAACGTGTACGAATTTGTTTAACGCATTTGTTTTGGTTACTCGACGTCTCCGTTCTCGTGTAGCCTACATATTGCGTTTTTTTTTTAATTTGCTTACCTGGCTAAAGGTTAGCATGTTTAAAATACGTAAGTCGTTTTGTTCATCATATTTAAGTAGATAACTCATCAGTTGTTTGCATCAGAGCGATAATTTTTGAGATAGTTATTAAAACTGTTTAAAAGTTGTCAAACGTTGTTTCTCGTTGTATATCCTTTAATTCTAGAGTTAAATTGATAAATAACGTGTACGAATTTGTTTAACGCATTTGTTTTGGTTACTCGACGTCTCCGTTCTCGTGTAGCCTACATATTGCGTTTTTTTTTTAATTTGCTTACCGGGCTAAAGGTTAGCATGTTTAAAATACGTAAGTCGTTTTGTTCATCAAATTTAAGTAGATAACTCATCAGTTGTTTGCATCAGAGCGACAATTTTTGAGATAGTTATTAAAATTGTTTAAAGGTTGTCAAACGTTGTTTCTCGTTGTATATCCTTTAATTCTAGAGTTAAATTGATAAATAACGTGTACGAATTTGTTTAACGCATTTGTTTTGGTTACTCGACGTCTCCGTTCTCGTGTAGCCTACATATTGCGTTTTTTTTTTTAATTTGCTTACCTGGCTAAAGGTTAGCATGTTTAAAATACGTAAGTCGTTTTGTTCATCAAATTTAAGTAGATAACTCATCAGTTGTTTGCATCAGAGCGATAATTTTTGAGATAGTTATTAAAACTGTTTAAAGGTTGTCAAACGTTGTTTCTCGTTGTATATCCTTTAATTCTAGAGTTAAATTGATAAATAACGTGTACGAATTTGTTTAACGCATTTGTTTTGGTTACTCGACGTCTCCGTTCTCGTGTAGCCTACATATTGCGTTTTTTTTTTAATTTGCTTACCGGGCTAAAGGTTAGCATGTTTAAAATACGTAAGTCGTTTTGTTCATCAAATTTAAGTAGATAACTCATCAGTTGTTTGCATCAGAGCGACAATTTTTGAGATAGTTATTAAAACTGTTTAAAGGTTGTCAAACGTTGTTTCTCGTTGTATATCCTTTAATTCTAGAGTTAAATTGATAAATAACGTGTACGAATTTGTTTAACGCATTTGTTTTGATTACTCGACGTCTCCGTTCTCGTGTAGCCTACATATTGCGTTTTTTTTTTTAATTTGCTTACCTGGCTAAAGGTTAGCATGTTTAAAATACGTAAGTCGTTTTGTTCATCATATTTAAGTAGATAACTCATCAGTTGTTTGCATCAGAGCGATAATTTTTGAGATAGTTATTAAAACTGTTTAAAGGTTGTCAAACGTTGTTTCTCGTTGTATATCCTTTAATTCTAGAGTTAAATTGATAAATAACGTGTACGAATTTGTTTAACGCATTTGTTTTGGTTACTCGACGTCTCCGTTCTCGTGTAGCCTACATATTGCGTTTTTTTTTTTTAATTTGCTTACCGGGCTAAAGGTTAGCATGTTTAAAATACGTAAGTCGTTTTGTTCATCAAATTTAAGTAGATAACTCATCAGTTGTTTGCATCAGAGCGATAATTTTTGAGATAGTTATTAAAACTGTTTAAAAGTTGTCAAACGTTGTTTCTCGTTGTATATCCTTTAATTCTAGAGTTAAATTGATAAATAACGTGTACGAATTTGTTTAACGCATTTGTTTTGGTTATTCGACGTCTCCGTTCTCGTGTAGCCTACATATTGCGTTTTTTTTTTAATTTGCTTACCTGGCTAAAGGTTAGCATGTTTAAAATACGTAAGTCGTTTTGTTCATCATATTTAAGTAGATAACTCATCAGTTGTTTGCATGAGAGCGACAATTTTTGAGATAGTTATTAAAATTGTTTAAAGGTTGTCAAACGTTGTTTCTCGTTGTATATCCTTTAATTCTAGAGTTAAATTGATAAATAACGTGTACGAATTTGTTTAACGCATTTGTTTTGGTTACTCGACGTCTCCGTTCTCGTGTAGCCTACATATTGCGTTTTTTTTTTAATTTGCTTACCTGGCTAAAGGTTAGCATGTTTAAAATACGTAAGTCGTTTTGTTCATCAAATTTAAGTAGATAACTCATCAGTTGTTTGCATCAGAGCGATAATTTTTGAGATAGTTATTAAAACTGTTTAAAGGTTGTCAAACGTTGTTTCTCGTTGTATATCCTTTAATTCTAGAGTTAAATTGATAAATAACGTGTACGAATTTGTTTAACGCATTTGTTTTGGTTACTCGACGTCTCCGTTCTCGTGTAGCCCACATATAGCGTTTTTTTTTTTAATTTGCTTACCGGGCTAAAGGTTAGCATGTTTAAAATACGTAAGTCGTTTTGTTCAACAAATTTGAGTAGATAACTCAGCAGTTGTTTGCATCAGAGCGACAATTTTTGAGATAGTTATTAAAATTGTTTAAAGGTTGTCAAACGTTGTTTCTCGTTGTATATCCTTTAATTCTAGAGTTAAATTGATAAATAACGTGTACGAATTTGTTTAACGCATTTGTTTTGGTTACTCGACGTCTCCGTTCTCGTGTAGCCTACATATTGCGTTTTTTTTTTAATTTGCTTACCGGGCTAAAGGTTAGCATGTTTAAAATACGTAAGTCGTTTTGTTCATCAAATTTAAGTAGATAACTCATCAGTTGTTTGCATCAGAGCGATAATTTTTGAGATAGTTATTAAAACTGTTTAAAGGTTGTCAAACGTTGTTTCTCGTTGTATATCCTTTAATTCTAGAGTTAAATTGATAAATAACGTGTACAAATTTGTTTAACGCATTTGTTTTGTTTACTCGACGTCTCCGTTCTCGTGTAGCCTACATATTGCGTTTTTTTTTTAATTTGCTTACCGGGCTAAAAGTTAGCATGTTTAAAATACGTAAGTCGTTTTGTTCATCAAATTTAAGTAGATAACTCATCAGTTGTTTGCATCAGAGCGACAATTTTTGAGATAGTTATTAAAACTGTTTAAAGGTTGTCAAACGTTGTTTCTCGTTGTATATCCTTTAATTCTAGAGTTAAATTGATAAATAACGTGTACGAATTTGTTTAACGCATTTGTTTTGGTTACTCGAGGTCTCCGTTCTCGTGTAGCCTACATATTGCGTTTTTTTTTTAATTTGCTTACCTGGCTAAAGGTTAGCATGTTTAAAATACGTAAGTCGTTTTGTTCATCATATTTAAGTAGATAACTCATCAGTTGTTTGCATCAGAGCGATAATTTTTGAGATAGTTATTAAAACTGTTTAAAGGTTGTCAAACGTTGTTTCTCGTTGTATATACTTTAATTCTAGAGTTAAATTGATAAATAACGTGTACGAATTTGTTTAACGCATTTGTTTTGGTTACTCGACGTCTCCGTTCTCGTGTAGCCTACATATTGCGTTTTTTTTTTTAATTTGCTTACCTGGCTAAAGGTTAGCATGTTTAAAATACGTAAGTCGTTTTGTTCATCATATTTAAGTAGATAACTCATCAGTTGTTTGCATCAGAGCGATAATTTTTGAGATAGTTATTAAAACTGTTTAAAGGTTGTCAAACGTTGTATATACTTTAATTCTAGAGTTAAATTGATAAATAACGTGTACGAATTTGTTTAACGCATTTGTTTTGGTTACTCGACGTCTCCGTTCTCGTGTAGCCTACATATTGCGTTTTTTTTTTAATTTGCTTACCGGGCTAAAGGTTAGCATGTTTAAAATACGTAAGTCGTTTTGTTCATCAAATTTAAGTAGATAACTCATCAGTTGTTTGCATCAGAGCGATAATTTTTGAGATAGTTATTAAAACTGTTTAAAAGTTGTCAAACGTTGTTTCTCGTTGTATATCCTTTAATTCTAGAGTTAAATTGATAAATAACGTGTACGAATTTGTTTAACGCATTTGTTTTGGTTACTCGACGTCTCCGTTCTCGTGTAGCCTACATATTGCGTTTTTTTTTTAATTTGCTTACCTGGCTAAAGGTTAGCATGTTTAAAATACGTAAGTCGTTTTGTTAATCAAATTTAAGTAGATAACTCATCAGTTGTTTGCATCAGAGCGATAATTTTTGAGATAGTTATTAAAACTGTTTAAAGGTTGTCAAACGTTGTTTCTCGTTGTATATCCTTTAATTCTAGAGTTAAATTGATAAATAACGTGTACGAATTTGTTTAACGTATTTGTTTTGGTTACTCGACGTCTCCGTTCTCGTGTAGCCTACATATTGCGTTTTTTTTTTAATTTGCTTACCGGGCTAAAGGTTAGCATGTTTAAAATACGTAAGTCGTTTTGTTCAACAAATTTGAGTAGATAACTCAGCAGTTGTTTGCATCAGAGCGATAATTTTTGAGATAGTTATTAAAACTGTTTAAAGGTTGTCAAACGTTGTTTCTCGTTGTATATCCTTTAATTCTAGAGTTAAATTGATAAATAACGTGTACGAATTTGTTTAACGCATTTGTTTTGGTTACTCGACGTCTCCGTTCTCGTGTAGCCTACATATTGCGTTTTTTTTTTTAATTTGCTTACCGGGCTAAAGGTTAGCATGTTTAAAATACGTAAGTCGTTTTGTTCATCAAATTTAAGTAGATAACTCATCAGTTGTTTGCATCAGAGCGACAATTTTTGAGATAGTTATAAAAACTGTTTAAAGGTTGTCAAACGTTGTTTCTCGTTGTATATCCTTTAATTCTAGAGTTAAATTGATAAATAACGTGTACGAATTTGTTTAACGCATTTGTTTTGGTTACTCGACGTCTCCGTTCTCGTGTAGCCTACATATTGCTTTTTTTTTTTAATTTGCCTACCGGGCTAAAGGTTAGCATGTTTAAAATACGTAAGTCGTTTTGTTCATCATATTTAAGTAGATAACTCATCAGTTGTTTGCATCAGAGCGATAATTTTTGAGATAGTTATTAAAACTGTTTAAAGGTTGTCAAACGTTGTTTCTCGTTGTATATCCTTTAATTCTAGAGTTAAATTGATAAATAACGTGTACGAATTTGTTTAACGCATTTGTTTTGGTTACTCGACGTCTCCGTTCTCGTGTAGCCTACATATTGCGTTTTTTTTTTAATTTGCTTACCGGGCTAAAGGTTAGCATGTTTAAAATACGTAAGTCGTTTTGTTCAACAAATTTGAGTATATAACTCAGCAGTTGTTTGCATGAGAGCGACAATTTTTGAGATAATTATTAAAACTGTTTAAAGGTTGTCAAACGTTGTTTCTCGTTGTATATCCTTTAATTCTAGAGTTAAATTGATAAATAACGTGTACGAATTTGTTTAACGTATTTGTTTTGGTTACTCGACGTCTCCGTTCTCGTGTAGCCTACATATTGCGTTTTTTTTTTAATTTGCTTACCGGGCTAAAGGTTAGCATGTTTAAAATACGTAAGTCGTTTTGTTCATCAAATTTAAGTAGATAACTCATCAGTTGTTTGCATCAGAGCGACAATTTTTGAGATAGTTATTAAAACTGTTTAAAGATTGTCAAACGTTGTTTCTCGTTGTATATCCTTTAATTCTAGAGTTAAATTGATAAATAACGTGTACGAATTTGTTTAACGCATTTGTTTTGGTTACTCGACGTCTCCGTTCTCGTGTAGCCTACATATTGCGTTTTTTTTTTAATTTGCTTACCGGGCTAAAGGTCAGCATGTTTAAAATACGTAAGTCGTTTTGTTCATCATATTTAAGTAGATAACTCATCAGTTGTTTGCATCAGAGCGATAATTTTTGAGATAGTTATTAAAACTGTTTAAAGGTTGTCAAACGTTGTTTCTCGTTGTATATCCTTTAATCCTAGAGTTAAATTGATAAATAACGTGTACGAATTTGTTTAACGCATTTGTTTTGGTTACTCGACGTCTCCGTTCTCGTGTAGCCTACATATTGCGTTTTTTTTTTAATTTGCTTACCGGGCTAAAGGTTAGCATGTTTAAAATACGTAAGTCGTTTTGTTCATCATATTTAAGTAGATAACTCATCAGTTGTTTGCATCAGAGCGATAATTTTTGAGATAGTTATTAAAACTGTTTAAAGGTTGTCAAACGTTGTTTCTCGTTGTATATCCTTTAATTCTAGAGTTAAATTGATAAATAACGTGTACGAATTTGTTTAACGCATTTGTTTTGGTTACTCGACGTCTCCGTTCTCGTGTAGCCTACATATTGCTTTTTTTTTTTTAATTTGCTTACCGGGCTAAAGGTTAGCATGTTTAAAATACGTAAGTCGTTTTTGTTCATCATATTTAAGTAGATAACTCATCAGTTGTTTGCATCAGAGCGATAATTTTTGAGATAGTTATTAAAACTGTTTAAAGGTTGTCAAACGTTGTTTCTCGTTGTATATCCTTTAATTCTAGAGTTAAATTGATAAATAACGTGTACGAATTTGTTTAACGCATTTGTTTTGGTTACTCGACGTCTCCGTTCTCGTGTAGCCTACATATTGCGTTTTTTTTTTAATTTGCTTACCGGGCTAAAGGTTAGCATGTTTAAAATACGTAAGTCGTTTTGTTCATCAAATTTAAGTAGATAACTCATCAGTTGTTTGCATCAGAGCGATAATTTTTGAGATCGTTATTAAAACTGTTTAAAGGTTGTCAAACGTTGTTTCTCGTTGTATATCCTTTAATTCTAGAGTTAAATTGATAAATAAACGTGTACGAATTTGTTTAACGCATTTGTTTTGGTTACTCGACGTCTCCGTTCTCGTGTAGCCTACATATTGCGTTTTTTTTTTAATTTGCTTACCGGGCTAAAGGTTAGCATGTCTAAAATACGTAAGTCGTTTTGTTCATCAAATTTAAGTAGATAACTCATCAGTTGTTTGCATCAGAGCGATAATTTTTGAGATAGTTATTAAAACTGTTTAAAAGTTGTCAAACGTTGTTTCTCGTTGTATATCCTTTAATTCTAGAGTTAAATTGATAAATAACGTGTACGAATTTGTTTAACGCATTTGTTTTGGTTACTCGACGTCTCCGTTCTCGTGTAGCCTACATATTGCGTTTTTTTTTTAATTTGCTTACCGGGCTAAAGGTTAGCATGTTTAAAATACGTAAGTCGTTTTGTTCATCAAATTTAAGTAGATAACTCATCAGTTGTTTGCATCAGAGCTATAATTTTTGAGATAGTTATTAAAACTGTTTAAAGGTTGTCAAACGTTGTTTCTCGTTGTATATCCTTTAATTCTAGAGTTAAATTGATAAATAACGTGTACGAATTTGTTTAACGCATTTGTTTTGGTTACTCGACGTCTCCGTTCTCGTGTAGCCTACATATTGCGTTTTTTTTTTTTAATTTGCTTACCTGGCTAAAGGTTAGCATGTTTAAAATACGTAAGTCGTTTTGTTCATCATATTTAAGTAGATAACTCATCAGTTGTTTTGCATCAGAGCGATAATTTTTGAGATAGTTATTAAAACTGTTTAAAGGTTGTCAAACGTTGTTTCTCGTTGTATATCCTTTAATTCTAGAGTTAAATTGATAA